>NC_143036.1:57437500-57530000 GCF_057628025.1 Oncorhynchus mykiss
ACCAGTCAGAGTTATTTAAACTTCATCTTTAATTATATGAGCTTCACCATAGCCCTGTGACTCTCAGATCAATTCAGTGTCTATAAATGAATTCTGAGATTGCTTACAAAAGTATACTTAATCTTTCATAGCCAAGATACACCCCTCTCAACTCACAATGATGAACCACAGATCTTAGGAACTTCACAAAGGGCCTTTTACATTAAAGAGGAGTATCCCATAGCCAGATAGCATTAGCTATAAATTATCGTTCAGTTTGGTCTCTTAGACGAGGTTCTACTTCTCGTTCTTGGTACTTCCTATTACCAAAACATTACCTCATCCAATGGCATATATCAATTGTCAATTCTAGATACTCTCATCTCAAATACACCCCACCCCTGGACAAGCTCACTGAGGGGAGTGAGCCTCTAGGTCATATACTATGAAAGATAAGTTTCAACATCAGAGGGGACATACAATGGTTCCAGACACTGCCGTACTCCTCCCCCCAATGGGAAAAGGAGGGAGTGACTGGAGTACATACATAGTGGAGCCCTTCACATGGTTTCACAGATATATTTGTTATGAAGACAATGTTCAAACCTGACTTCTCCCTTTCTGATATTCTGCCTATTACCAGACATGTAAAAGACAAGCCTGACCTCTCCCCTCTCGGGGCCCCAAGTGACCTTTCCCTAGAGAAGAGAGAGGAAAATGCAACTGCCAACAGTATAGTCCAAACGAAGACATTCTAATGACAAGTATAAAGTAAATAAAACATCTTATTTATCCATGTTACCTAACGAATTCTGATTCAGCTACGACAACACCGACTCATTCAAGGTTTTTCTTTATTTTTACTATTTTCTACATTGTAGAATAATAGTGAAGACATCAAAACTATGAAATAACACATATGGAATCATGTAGAAACCAAAAAAGCTAATCAAAATAGATTTTAGATTCTTCAAAGTAGTCACCTTTTTTCCAGACAGCTTTGCACACTCTTGGCAGTCTCTCAACCAGCTTCATGAGGAATGCTTTTCCAACAGTCTTGAAGGTGTTATATGCTGAGCACTTGTTGGCTGCTTTTCCTTCACTCTGCGGTCCAACTCATCCCAAACCATCTCAATTGGCTTGAGGTCAGGGGATTGTGGAGGCCAGGTCATCTGATGCAGCACTCAAACACTCTCCTTATTGGTCAAATAGCCCCTACACAGCCTGGAGGTGTGTTGGGTCATTGTCCTGTTTAAATGAAATGATAGTCCCACTAAGTGCAAACCAGATGGGATGGCAAATCGCTGCAGAATGGTGTGGTAACCATGCTGGTTAAGTGTCCATTGAATTCTAAATAAATCACTGACAGTGTCACCAGCAAAGCACCATCTCACCACCTCCTCCATGCTTCACGGTGGAAACTACACATGCAGAGATCATCCATTCACCTACTCTGTGTCTCATAAAGACACGACGGTTGGAACCAAAAATCTAAAATTTGGACTCATCAGAACAAAGGACCGATTTCCACCTGTCTAATGTCCATTGCTCATGTTTCTTGGCCCAAGCAAGTCTCTTCTTATTATTGGTGTCCTTTAGTAGTGGTTTCTTTGCAGCAATTTGACCATGAAGGCCTGATTTCACGCAGTCTCCTCTCAACAGTCGATGTTGATTTTGTCTGTTACTTTGACCCTGAAGCATTTATTTGGGCTGCAATTTCTGAGACTGGTAACTCTAATGAACTTATCCTCTGCAGCAGAGGTAACTCTGGATCTTCCTCTCCTGTGGCGGTCCTCATGAGAGCCAATTTCAACATAGCGCTTGATGGTTTTTGCGGCTGCGCTTGAAGTAATGTAATTGACTGACATTCATGTCTTAAAGTAATGATGGACTGTCATTTCTCTTTGCTTATTTGAGCAGTCCTTGCCCTAATATGGTATTTTACCAAATAGGGATATCTTCTGTATACCACCCCTACCTTGTCACAACACAACTGATTGGCTCAAACGCATTAAGAAGGAAAGAAATGTTTAACAAGGCACACCTGTTAATTGAAATGCATTCCAGGTGACTACCTCATGAAGCTGGTTGAGAGAATCCCAAGAGTGTGCAAAGCTGTCATCAAGGCAAAGGTTGGCTACTTTGAAGAATCTCAAATCTAAAATATATTTGGATTTAACACTTTTTTTGGTTACTACATGATTCCATATGTGTTATTTCATGGTTTTGATGTCTTCGCTATTATTCTACATTGTAGAAAAGAGTCAAAATAAAGAAAAAACGTGGAATCAGTAGGTGTGTCCAAACTTTTGACTGGTACTGTATATCGGCGCAATTTTGTTAATTCATGTTATGAGCGGATTGGTTCCCGTCTACAAACATGTTGTTTGTATCCTATGTGTAGTGGTCATGTTGTGTTGACCATGTTGCTGTGTCTCCTGTCTCCAGACTAAGCGTATGTTGGTGGAGAAGATGGGCAGGGAGGCGGTGGAGCTGGGTCATGGGGAGGCAAACATCACAGGTCTGGAGGAGAACACTCTCATCGCCTCCCTCTGTGACCTGCTGGAGAGGATCTGGAGCCATGGCCTGCAGGTCAAACAGGTCTGTGCAGACACACGTGCAGACACACACACACACATGCACTGAACAGAAACACACATACATGCACACACACTCTCTCTTTCTCTCGTTAATCAGGTTTTATCGTAATGACAACATTGCATTTACAAAATAAACCCACTCTCATGCTCAGTGCTCTACTTGGAAGAACCTGCTATAGGTCAGACTTCAGTCTACCAACACTTTGATTAATCAGGTCTTATAGTCATAACCATATGACCCTATTTCATTAGGCTTATTGGCTGGTATCCATCTATCTATAGTCTAGTAGTATTAGTGAATATATTAGCTATTGGCAGAGCTGTGATTCCTGCATTAGGGAGTGTATTGGCTATTAACAGAGTGTGGGTTGACCTCTAACCTCTGGACTGTGACCGCTGTAGGGAAAGTCAGCTCTGTGGTCCCACCTTCTGCACTACCAGGCCAGAGAGGAGACACTGGAGCAGCAGCAGGCAGAGTCACCAGGTAAGAACACACACACACACCTTACATGGTCCATTTAATATAAAACACATGTGCCTCCTACCCTCAATTCATTCAGTCACTTAATATCCATAGCCAATGATCCCATGAAATACTCCATTTGAAATTCAACTAATTTGTTAAAATTAATCTACAGACCTTTCACACTCCAGTGGCATCTGATTTCAATTGGAGCGCTGCCAAAGCTGAGATGTGTGTGTGTGTGTGTGTGTGTGTGCTTCTTTCTCCCTCCCACAGTGTCAAATGGTCCAGAGAGACGAAAGTCTGAGTCGTCATTAGGGATGCCATCGCTGCGAGCGTCCGTCATACAGGATATGAGGTATGAATTCCCCACCACTGAACCTGTACATTACGATGTTACATAGATAGATGGTATTATCTCACAACTTTATCCATGTAAGTCAACTATTTGTTTTGTTATGCTGTTATTTAAAAAAACATATATTTTTTTGTTCTTACCTCTTCACCTTCTCTCTCACATCCCCACGCCTCCCTCCTCCCCGTTCTCAGGCACATCCAGAGTATGGGGGAGATAAAGACGGATGTGGGCAGAGCGAGGGCCTGGATCCGTCTTTCTCTGGAGAAGAAGCTGCTCTCACAACACCTCAAACGGTTGCTGTCCCGCCAAGCCTTAACCAAGTACGCACGCACACATAAACACACAATATTATTCACGTCGACAGTGTCGAAGCCATGGTTAATGTGTGTTGTGGCGTTTCCAGGAAGTTGTATAAGCGCTACGCCTTCCTGCGCTGTGAGGAGGAGAAGGAGCAGTTCCTGTTTCACCTGCTCTCCCTCAACACAGTCGACTACTTTTGTTTCACCAGTGTCTTCACCACCATCAGTGAGTAGGACTTCAACATAACCACGATCCAACCTCAATATGACCATAATATAACCACTAATTTACCACAACCTGTACAGAACAGTCACATCATAAGACGGTTGACTAATTCTACTTCACCGGTGCCATTACCTCGATCAGTCTGCACACGTAGTTACATTGTTTTAGCTAAAGTCAACCACTTTAACTTACCACAAGTCAACAACAGCAAACCTTTCCACTCAGCCACTGGGGAGAGGATGGACGGTAGGCTTTGGAGAGTCCTAATTGGTGTGCTTGCCTTGGCCGATCACTGTTTTCCATGGAGGTTCATGTTAATGTAGATTTATAGGGCTTTAACTTGGACCAATGGCAGAGACGGTATTAACCTGAGTAAAGCATGAGGCTATGTACATGTAATCAAAGATTGAGAGCAGGATTACATTATTCACATAGCAGTTTGCACTAAAGCAGCGCCATAAAAAAAAGTATTTCTTTAACACACGTACACTCACACACACACACACACACACACACACACACACACACCATCAATAGCCCTGGGTTTGCTTTCTCTGGAACCCTTGTCTGCCTTTAGAGAAACTGGGATAATTTTTTATAGCCAAATTCATAAATGAATTATTACTCTAAAGCAGTGCAATCCACTGAAATGTCCCCGATTTAGTTTGCCCTAGTTATATTTTACTATAAAAATATGAATACATATATTCTTTCTCTGTTGGAATGAAATACTTATTTATTTTTTTTGTCCCTGCAGTGATCCCGTACCGCGCCGTCATCATCCCAATCAAGAAGCTGAGCAACGCCATGACGACCTCCAACCCGTGGGTGTGTGTGTCGGGTGAGCTGGGCGACTCGGGCGTCAGGCAGATCACCAAGAACGTCCTGGAGATGACCTTCGATGTGAGTCTGAACTATGACCCTACAGCCAGGGCCCCCACGCCTCCTCTCATGTATCTGTGACGTTCTGCAGCAAGGTTATATCAGCATTGATTGATGGTTTTGCTAAAAACGTCACTAAGTCGTTGTTCGGTGCCCGCTGGGGTAAAGTGGATGGCTGTTCCCTTTTTGTGGCATGATCTCGCATGGTCTCATAAGGCAGAATACACTGTCTAACTCGCTCTCTACCATCCCATACTTATCCCCTATCTCCTCATTCACTCGTTCATTTATCCATTCATGCATCTTTGTGTGACTATTTGCTCTGATACCTTCCACTCAGAGCTGGGGTTGATGAGTTAAAAGTTGGGTTCATGTAGCTGATTCCACTTGGTAGATATTGGAAGTGTGCTTGAATAGTAGTTAACTCTGTGATGCTGCCTGGCACAATGAGCGGATGGACCCAGACTTCTCGTTTTTTTCCTCTTTCCTACTTCCTTCCTCACAGGAAGTGCATGTCTCTACCTACTGAGCCTTTTTATAATCTCTACCGTTCTGAGTGGTGCCGTGTCCACTAGTGTTGGGTGGTAGCTCTTTGTGGCTTTGTGAGCAGTTTGGGTGATGGCTAACTTCAGTATAGCTTTGTAGAGCATCTCTCTAGAGGAGCTTTGCTACAATGGTGATGGTTTGGGTACACACCTGGTTTGTAGCCTGGTGAAGGGTAGTCTACTAGAAACCAGCAACCCAAGTCCATCCTCTCCCACTCATGCTGTCCATCATGTCCTAACACGTGTCTTCATCTCCCCAGTCTGCTTTCAGGCCACACACTCACATCGACGCCATGTTCAAGGTTAGAAACGTCATCTGACCTCTCCCTCCCTCCCTCCTTCTCTCCACCGCACCCATTTGGATCATCCCAGACTCAATGTTCACTGTGTACCATAGACTCCAGGGTCGTATTCATTCGGAACCAAACGGAAGAAAACTGACTGAAACAGGGGAGGGACTACCTGAAGTTGTCCAATAACAAACGGTCCTTTTTCTGTTATCCGTTGCAAAACATTTTGCTACGGTGTGGCCTAATGAATACGACCCAGCTCTCTCTCTGGGTTGAGGGCTTCACTCACCAATGGTTTGGTCTGTGTACCGTCTGTTGGTTATAGTGTATTAATGGTGTTCTAGATTTATGTGTTTGTCCTTGAATGCCACTTAGTGTAGTTTAACATTACATTAACATTTCCTTGACATGATGCTGATGTTATGCATATCAAATCAAAGTTTATTTGTCACGTGCACCAAATACAACAGGTACCTTACAGTGAAATGCTTACTTACAGGCTCTAACCAATAGTGCAAAAAAGGTATTAGGTGAACAATAGGTAAGCAAAGAAATAAAAACAACAGTAAAAAGACAGTGAAAAACAGTAGCGAGGCTATCAAAGTAGCGAGGCTACATACAGGCACCGGTTAGTCAGGCTGATTGAGGTAGTATGTACATGTGGGTATGGATAAAGTGACTATGCATAAATGATGAACAGAGAGTAGCAGTAGCGTAATGAGGGGTTGGCGGGTGGCGGGACACAATGCAGATAGCCCGGTTAGCCAGTGTGCGGGAGCACTGGTTGGTCAGGCCAATTGAGGGAGTATGTACATTAATGTATGACAATAAAATAGTCCGGGTAGCCATTTGATGACCTGTTCAGAAGTCTTATGGCTTGGGGGTAAAAACTGTTGAGAAACCTTTTTGTCCTAGACTTGGCACTCCGGTACCGCTTGCCATGCGGTAGTAGAGAGAACAGTCTATGACTGGGGTGGCTGGGGTCTTTGACAAATTTTAGGGCTTTCTTCTGACACCGCCTGGTGTAGAGGTCCTGGATGGCAGGCAGCTTAGCCCCAGTGATGTACTGGGCCGTACGCACTACCCTCTGAAGTGCCTTGCGGTCGAAGGCCGAGCAATTGCCTTGACAGGTTGCATCACTGCCTGGTAATGCTCTCGATGTTGCAGCTGTAGAACCTTTTGAGGATCTCAGGACCCAGGACCAATGCCAAATCTCACTCAATGCACCAAACTCACCTTCAACTAAAGGGTTTGGAACGGGGACGCAACTTTCTCCTAAGTGGCATTCAAGGGCATATTGTGGGAATACTCACCTGTCATTGGCTGTATATTGGTTTGATGTCGTCTTTTAGTTGATCAATTGGTTAGATGAGTCGCACTAGATTCGATAGAGATTACACTGCATAGTTCTAGAAATAGTTGTCGTTAACAGATTATTTCTGAATTATCATTGTGAATTAACGTAGAAAAAACATGTAATGACATCTTGATGCTGATTCTTCTCATTCTCTCTCTCTCACTCTCTCGTCTTTCTCTATAGTGTCAGAACCTGGGTAAGCTGACTACAGTCCAGTTGGGTCATGATAACTCTGGGCTGCTGGCTAAATGGTTGGTGGACTGTGTCATGGTCCGCAACGAGATCACAGGACACACCTACAAGTTCCCGTGCGGGCGGTGGCTTGGCAAAGGCGTGGACGACGGCAGTCTGGAGCGTGTTCTGATTGGTGAGCTGGCATCGCCCAACGCAGATGAGGATTGTGGGAGAGGATGTCGCACGCCCGACATGCAGCATTCGCCGGGTCAGACCAGACGCGCCAGCATCACCTCGATGGGAGGACGCGGATACAGTGAGTAACACCCCTTCATGACATGACATAACCAATACCTGATTTACTGTTGACCATAACTATAGATATTCACTTTTTGTCTCTTCTCTCTCTTCGGTTGCAGAGCCCACCTCAGCTCAAATCCAGGAGGACATTGGCGAGGCAGTGAACAGCATCTGCAAACACTTCCACAAGCCTGAGAAAGAGGTGTGTGTGTGTGTGTGTGAGAGAAAGTGCGAGACTGACCTGAGAGAAGAAAATAACAACCACCTGCTCCATGTTCTCCATTAAATCTGTTAATTTGAGTTCAGACAGTGAAGGGTCTGTATAATAGGTTTGTGACTGCTGCAGCACTCTCCTCATCTGGCAGGTTAATAGTCTCTGAGGTGCTCTGTCTGGGGAATTATGTCAGGGCAGAGAGCACATGTTGTTTCTCTTTCATTCTGAACACGATGAACTCATTCTGGTGCTTAACAATCCCCTCAAACCCCTTTCTGTACACTCTCTTTAAATATACTCTTCTTCTCCCTGTAGAATTACTCTCTCTGTGCTCCCCTCCGGGCTCTCTCGCTCTCTCTCTCTCTCTCTCTCTCAAGTAAGCATTTTATTGGACGATGTATACCATGCGTGTCTGTATATACAATTAATGAAAGTGAAACAAGTCTAAACCCCTGGAGAGAGCCGTTAACTCAGCATCTTCATTAGTTTAACTGGAGGAATAGTTTAGCATTAGCAGCAGCTAATGTAAGGGCCTTTATAGTGCGGTATAAATGCTCTCCACTGTCGCATGCCGGTGAACTCTGAGGGGGAAAATGAGAACAGTGTTTTTTAATCTGTTGAGGAGAATAAAGGGAATGTTATGTTGATTTTAAGTGAACATTTTCACTGTTTTCTAATTTGTGATTCAAAAGGGTAGTGTTGCATCATGTTTGTTGTTTGAGAATCAACAATTGGTACCTTTTTTTTAAAACCTTTTTTAGGTTAATGAAATGATACGAAAGCTCTCTTTCTGAGTATCTCCTTCTCTCCCACCTTCTCTCTCTCTCTCCAGAGGGGCAGTCTGACCATCCTGCTGTGTGGTGAGGTCGGTCTGGTCGGGGCTTTGGAGCAGTTCTTCCACAACGGCTTCAAGTCCGCCCGCCTCTTCCAGAAGACCGTCTTTGTCTGGGACTTTGTGGGTGAGTGGCCTACCTACACACCGCTGCCTCCATCTAGTGGAATGACCTAGAAATACCACATCTTTCTCCCGACGTATGATACATTGAGATGGATTGAGGGGCTATTCTTCTTCTATGAAGGTGCTCAGGTGCACCCGCTATCCATCTTTATGGTATGATAATAGATCTATGTAAGAGGCTTCCCTCTAGTGGTGACAACTGGGATATGGCATACTGTACTTCCCCAATGGAAATAAAATAGTCCATTAGAAAGTCCCTTTGATGCTCAAAGTAACCCTGCAGGTAGCTGCTTCAGCTGTTGTATGAAACGGCATTAATATTCATAACACAGCTATTGACTGATATGATGAAGGATATGAGATGATGATTTCCATAGAGCACTTGCACAGGTCAAAGGTTCAAGTATAATGGAGCGTGAACCCCTGTAGACTTGACATGCTCTTTTTAGCTCCAGATCAATCAATCAAATGTATTTTATAAACCTCTGTTTAGGAGTTGTTACAAAGTTATTCTACAGTAGACCCTACCTCCATGCCCCCTCTCCTCTTCCTGTTCTCCTCCTCTGCCCCCACCTCCCTAACATATCTCTTCCTCTCGCCCGCTACAGAGAAGGCGGTGGCTTACATGGAGTCCGCAGACCAGATGGGGGACATGCAGGAGACTGCTGAGCCCCTGGGCCTGACCTGTGTCTCTCTCTGTCACTATGTCAGTGCCATCAACTCCTCGCCCAGGAACATTGGCAAGGACGGCAAGTTCCAGCTGCTTGTCTGCCTGGGGGCCAGGTGAGGGCGCCACTCACACGCAGTGAGACAGAGATGGGGCTGCAGAACTGGGGCCGCAGGTAGCATAGTGGTTAGAGCGTTGGGCCAGTAACCGAAAGGTTGCTGGATCGAATCCCTGAGCTGACAAGGGAAAAAATCTGTCATTCCGCCCCTGAACAAGGCAGTTAACCCACTGTTCCCCGGTAGGCCGTCATTGTAAATAAAAAAAATGTGTTCTTAACTGACTTGCCTAGTTAAAGGTTAAATTTAAAAAAATGAGCTGTAGTTGTTATTGGCACAAAGCATCCAGAGGGCTGTATTGGGAATCAACATCACACTTCTAAATAGTCTCACTGGTAACATGGAACCAGCTGTTTAGCAAACATACTCCTAATTATCTCCTCTCGCTCTGCAGAGATCGTCTGCTGATTCAATGGCTCCCTCTGTTGGTGGAGTGTCCAGTGATCCAGCGGATGTACGAGGACTCTGCTCTGCTGCGAGACCGGACCACGGTCAACGATCTCATCGCTGTCCTGCAGACTCTCCACGACTTCCCCATCACCCTGGAGGCCTCGCTCGTCAAGGGCATTGACCTTTAACCCTTACCGCACAGCCTGCTGGGAAACCACCCAGTCCAGGACCACATTACCCACAAACCCTTGCTCTGTTCCCTTTTGCCCTTTCACTGTCCCTGTCGCCGCCGCCGTCGTCGTCGAGGCCTGCTTCAGCTGATTCACTCTGGGAAAAGTCTTATAGGGAGGGAAGTAAAGATTGAGTACTTTAGAAAGAGACCAGATACGGTTCGCTACCAAAGCAATCGATTCCACTGCTTCAGAACAGAAGCTTGGGCTTTGAATCATTGATGAGTGATGATGCAGTATTATTATTACATAGCTTGTGGTTTTGAAAATATCCTTTTTGATATTTAATAAGAGAACCTGTGGGATGTTTCCCTATGTGCTTGATGTGTGTAGCCCACTGTAGGTAGCTCTTCAATGGACACTTTTAGCCTGTGTGATGGAGATCCTATCTTTGCCTGTCTGCCATCTCTCTGTCTGCTGGATCCTGCTCCAACTTCAGCTAGCGTTAGCATTAGCAAGCATGCCTGTGGGTCATAGTAGGCCAGGAATAAGGAAACCAAAAACAGAAAGTGACTGTTTGCCCCTGCTGCCTCTCCATAGTCTCTGCACTGGGAATATCAGTTGGTGAAACTTCATCAGTTGGGTGAAGATAACTACCATGGAAAGAAAAACTGGACTCATCTGCTTTCAGCACTACACTGTGTGCAATGCAGCTTTTTGATTGGATGTTGGCTCATTGTAGATACACCTACTGTGTTGGACTGGATCTTTGTTCTGCTTTGTGATTGGCTAGCAGATCTTGGCGGACACAAACACTGCGCTGAATTGGAGAGGTCTTTCCTAGGGGGGCAGGGGCTTTTCTAGGGTTGCATGGACATTCCAAACAAATTACAGGCATTGACCTGACCCTATTTCAAACTGTGTGTGTCTATGTACAGAGTGTACAAAACATTAAGAACACCTTCCTAATATTGTGATTCGGGGCACCTCCCCCTTGCCCTCAGAACAGCCTCAATTCGTCATGGCATGGACTCTACAAGGAGTCGAAAGCGTTCCACAGGAATGGCCCATGTTGACGCCAATGCTTCCCACAGTTGTCAAGTTGGCTGGATGACCTTTGGGTGGTGGACCATTCTTGATACACACAGGAAACTGTTGAGCGTGAAAAACCCGGCAGCATTGCAGTTCTTGACACAAACCAGAGTGCCTGGCACCTACTACCATACCCTGTAAAAATACACTTAAATATTTTGTCTCGCCATTCACCCTCTGGGTGGCACACATAAACGATCCATATCTCAATTGTCTCCAGACTTAAAAATCATTCTTTAACCGGCCTCTTAACTAGTCTCCTGCCCTTCATCTATACCGATTTGAAGTGGATTTAACAAGTGACATCAATAAGGGATCATAGCTTTCACCTGGATTCACCTGGTCAGTCTGACATGGAAAGAGCAGGTGTTCATAAGGTTTTGTACACTCAGTGAATGTGTTCTCCTAATGTTATTTTTGTTAGAAATCATAATGGTCAATGTATTCAACTTCATCCTGGTCTCTGTCATGCACTGTGTGTGTGTGTGTGTGTGTGTGTGTGATTGTTGACCTCAAATGGACACTTCCTCTGCATTACTCTGTGTGGTATTGAAATGTTCCAGCCCCTTATTAATGTGATACATGTGAAATACACTGGAATATTAAACAATAAGAACCTATACATACAGCCCCTAATGATGTATTTATCATAAATGCCTCAAACCTTCCTATGATAAGTGGTTATTTACTGGTGAGTGTTAACTCCTTCTGGGACTATTTCTAGCTGGTTGTATTTTTCAATATAAAATAGATCTCTTGCCACTTTTTCAATCAACCTTGATGAACATGTTCTTATATTTCTGTAACAACAAGTGTAAATAGGGTGTTTATGCATGTGTACTAAAAAGGGTCATCAAAATGCATGTGGACTAAAATGTTGAGGCTAACTATGGCCAGACAATAGATTTGAACCCAACCAAAAGGGAAAACAACTGACAGATTCCGAATCACACTTTTAACTGTGTTTTGACCACAGTACTTTTCCAGTATTAACGCAAAAAAAAGGACAGCAAATTTAGTTTTTAATGTTCTGATTTTATGTATTTATTCCTCTAAACTGTGGTAGTCATCAAGAAACGTTGAGACACTGGTTGCGACCGGGGCAAAGAGCCGCCTGTGAAATGACATGCTGCATGTTGAGCCATGTGACTTTCCTTCTGTAACATTCACAGTTTGGTCCTGCTGCTAGGTTCCTACTGTCTTGTGGATCATGGATTCCAACAATAAAAAAAAACGATCTGCCTGTATCTGTAAGAAGCAACAAACATAGGAGGATGATCGACTCCATAGGTGTTTAGCGCATAGCATTGAGCAAAGTGTCGGTCTACAGTAGTGTGGCGAGAATAAGGGTCCCTCTTTGCATCTCCTAAAGTGCTATGGCATGCAGTTGTACTCTGCGACTGGACTGTGTACTTTCTCCTAACAGACCGCTACAGCTAGACTCATTCAGTCCTGTACTGTACTTCTGTCTTCATGTTACATGAACCTGTGACAAACGCTGTCCCCCGCTGGGTGGAATATCTGTCCTAACATTACTAGGTAGGCAAAATGCTACTACGGAACCTTTCCTTTCCTACAAGTGCATGTGTAAACTGTATGTCCAGTGGGAGGAGGTCGTGTAATGAATGGAGTCCTATGTCCATGTAAAAGTAAATGATAACTGTTCTGATATATTTATGATGCACTTCATTAAAAACTTGCTCAATATGTTTGATTCATGTGTGTGCCCAGCCCTCGGGTAAAATACATGTCCATTGTGATACTGAGATCGCCTCTATGGGTGGAGATGACATATGATTCTCATGAGAATTCAGTGACAAACAATACGTTTTACTCATTGAGCAACTTCTGATTCCTGTTTCCCTACCAAACCAATCATTGTTACATACATGGAACATCCTGTTATTTCACGAATGTTTTCTAGCTTAACTTTTTCATTTCGTGTTTATTGCATTACTACTTGTTTAAAATAGACTAAATTGTCTGTTAAAACGACCTAATGTGCTCCACGTAGCCTACCTACAGACATGCTGCCTCTGTATTTTTGGAGTAGTCACGCCTCCTTTCTTCGATTCACAGCGCACAGATTTCAACTGGTTCCACCCCTCATTTCCCGCGTAATTCCCCTCCTTATATGGACAATAGAATGCAGACGCAGGCAAAACTTCAGTTCCGTATGTAAATTGGTTTGATTGAAGAAAATCAGAAAATGGTGGAGTTGCCAAACGCGCATGCGTAAACATTTCGACTACTTCGCGTCCTCGCTTCCTTCTCGAAACCCATTGGATGAGAGAGCCAGAGGTCTCGCCCCTCTGACATTTTCCTCCAATGGGTTTTGAAAACAAGTTGAGGAGCGAGGACGCGAGCCTAAACAATTGAGATTCTCCCCCAGACACGCAAGTAAAACTGCAACATCCGAACGGTGTGGACGTTAATGGTGTATTCATTGTTACATGAGTTTAAATAGCTTACTAACGACGTTTATAACTATTACAACTCATTCATCATTGATTATAAATCAAGGTAAGGACATTTCTTTGTTTGAATTAGAATTGACTGTCTGTCAAGCTTCACAGTATGCCTGAAGTTATTCGAGGATGTAGGCTATTTAACATGGTTAAATATCTCTAAAAAGCCATTCAAACGTTAATTTCTTATTCTAAATTGTTTTAAACTGAGTTAATTCACGTTTATTTCAGTGTTTTGTCAGCGAATGACACAGTGGAAATTGTATTCGTGTTGGGCGCTCATTTCTTCTTCTGCTTGGTATCCAGTGACAATGAATGCTCACATTCTTTGATCAGGACTAGAGTCCTACAAATGTTTTGTTTTTGTGTAACAACACAATTCTAACCTACACTATTTTAAATAGTTATGTAATATTCTTTTTTTCAAATAACGTATTGATGTTATGTAGACTAGGCTGGTTTCGTTTTCATTAGACACCATACCGCCGCATCAACAAAACCTTCAATGCAAACAGTGTAGGCTAGAATACTTGACTAGGAGTTAATCATTTCGTTGTGTTATAACCTTTTTTTTCTTTTATCAAGTAACGATTACAATCTGAGTAAAATATTTTGGGTGTCGTTTGTGAGTGACATTTGGGTGGTAGGTGGGTGTGTGGCTCAGCGCCAAACATGCCACTGGTCCCCTTCCAAAATTGTTCAACCCTGTAACTTGTTTGCATGCATGGACTGTTGTTCAGGTCTTCTATCCTTAAATAATTAACACTTGTGTTAATAAACTTCCTAACAGTAGGTAGCAACCAGCTTCTCTGAAACCTGCATGTGTTTACAGTCCGGCCGTGGGTTTGGAACCTTCCCACTGCGCACTGACGCACAATAATTCGGATAACAAAGACGTGGAGAAAGAAACAGTATAGCAGCAGCGGTGTTGTGTCACGTTGTAGTAATTGTTTTGGGTGGTTTTACGAACTGGTAGAAGCAGCATTCGTACTCGTAAGGTCAAATTGTGTCTGAATATAGATGCTGTTTATGATGCAGGAGAACTAGAGGGGACCATGCTTTCTCGGTGGGTGGTGATCGATGTACATTCGACACATGCAAGTCTCTATTTAAAAAAAAAATATTATTCTAAAAACCAGTCGACAATGCAGTGTTTGTTTTCATTTGATCCAATTATTGATGAAAAAACGATTAAAAGCAGTTATTTTGAACGTAGTAAATTTCGCAAGCACATCACCTGTTCAGTGTACAGTCGGCGCCATGCCGCCCCGCCTTGCATCCTTCGAAGCATGTTGGCAATGAGGCCTATATAAACTCAACAAAAAAAAGAAACGTCCTCTCACTGTCAACTGCGTTTATTTTCAGCAAACTTAACATGTGTAAATATTTGTATGAACATAACAAAATTCAACAACCTGAGACATAAACTGAACAAGTTCCACACACATGTGACTAAGAGAAATTGAATAATGTGTCCCTAAACAAAGGGGGGGGGGTTCAAAATCAAACAGTCAGTATCTGGTGTGGCCACCAGCTGCATTAAGTACTACAGTGCATCTCTTCCTCATGGAAGAGAGTGCACCAGATTTGCCTGTTCTTGCTGTTACCCCACTCTTCCACCAAGGCACCTGCAAGTTCCTGGACATTTCTGTGGGGGTGGGGGGCCTTATCCCTCAAACCTCCGATCCAACAGGTCCTAGACGTGCTCAATGGGATTGAGATCCGGGCTCTTCGCTGGCCATGGCAGAACACTGACATTCCTGTCTTTCAGAAAATCACGCGGAGGGAGGGAGGAGGATGTCTTCTCTGTAACGCACAGCGTTGAGATTGCCTGCAATGACAACAAGCTCAGTCCGATGATGCTGTGACACACCAGACCATGACAGACCCTCCACCTCCAAATCGATTCTGCTCCAGTGTACAGGCCTTGGTGTAACGCTCATTCCTTCGACGATAAACGCAAATCTGACCATCACCCCTGGTGAGACAAAACCGCGACTCGTCAGTGAAGAGCACTTTTTGCCAGTCCTGTCTGGTCCAGCAACGGTGGCTTTGTGCCCATAGGTAATGTTGTTGCCGTTGATGTCTGGTGAGGACCTACCTTACAACAGACCTACAAGCCCTCAGTCCAGCCTCTCTCAGCCTATTGCGAACAGTCTGAGCACCGATGGAGGGATTGTGCGTTCCTGGTGTAACTCGGGCAGTTGTTGTTGCCATCCTGTACCTGTCCCGCAGGTGTGATGTTCGGATGTACCGATCCTGTGCAGGTGTTATTACACGTGGTCTGCCATTGCGAGGATGATCAGCTGTCCCCTGTAGTGCTGTCTTAGACATCTCACAGTAAGGACATTGCAATTTCTTGCCCTGGCCACATCTGCAGTCCTCATGCCCCCTTGCAGCCTGCCTAAGGCATGTTCACACAGATGAGCAGGGACCCTGGGCATCTTTCTTTTGGTGTTTTTCAGAGTCAGTAGAAAGGCCTCTTTAGTGTCCTAAGTTTTCATAACTGTGACCTTAAAATTGCCTATCGTCTGTAAGCTGTTAGTGTCTTAACGACCGTTCCACAAGTGCATGCTCATTAATTGTTTATGGTTCATTGAACAAGCATGGGAAACAGAGTTTAAACCCTATACAATGAATATTTGTGGAGTTATTTGGATTTTTATGAATTATCTTTGAAAGATAGGGTCCTGAAAAAGGGATGTTTCTTTTTTTGTAGAGTTTACATCAGAGCTGGTATTATACAATCGTTTGTGCGCTAAAGCTTTACGACTGGTCCTGCTGGCCACATGTATGGCTTTTACAGTGCATATTTTTTTTAATGTAGGGTAGGCTATTACATTCACCGCGGTTAGCTTAACCTTTTTAATGTATTTGGCACGATGAAACAAAAAAAAGCTTCAATCACGATGTATCTACTCCCTTTTATCCATTTTCACATCATAATCGGATCTGTTTACCACGGACAATCGAGCATCACATGGATGCTACCACATGCCCGCATCCCTGCTATAGGGAGCCGGGACCACATGGCTTTTTGTTGCATCAGCACTGTGGTTGCATAACAGCGTCACGGTACATGGACAGGCTGTCCTGTTCCGGTCTCATTGACGTGATGATAACCGAGTTCTCTCTGTCTGGAACTCTGGGCCGTGCAAGCATTAAGGGGGCTCGTCTCCGCAGGGATCGTGTGATGCAGGCCTATGACTGTATTATGTTCGTAGTAATGCTTGAACAGGGCCATAACCAGGTTTTTAGTGAGGTCCTGAAGCTCATTTACTGCTTTTCTATACAATTTAAAACACTTCAAAATGCTATTTGGAGAACAACAAAAAGTGATTTGGGCCATTATAAACTTTGGCTGCTGTAGGTTGTTTCACCTCAGTCAATCGACAAACACAGCCTATTAGCGATACAATTGTAATGTTCAGGGGAGGAAGTATGATACATGATTCACACTGTAGCATCAGATGAAATGGAAACATATTACGTTTTTATAGAACTGTATCGTTTGCATTTTATTATAGGCCTATAGGGAAGATGTATATTGATCTATTGTAGATGTATATTAAGGTTTTTGATAATATTCTTACAGATTTTCTCAAAAGACCACCCCACATGAGGCACTGACTCCCAAGTTTGGGAACCACTGTACTAACCTCTCTGAGTGCTTCCTCTGCGTTCTCCTGCAGGCGTGCCTCAGCCTCACCACACCACGATCTCTCGGTAGCCTACTTGCTCTCTTTAAATCAAAGTTACTCAGTACATTTTTTTCTTTATCCTGTTGAGATAAGCTACCGTTAAACGAAGCGTACTTCATCCTTCTAGCTGGTTTGGTAATTCTAGCCAGAACTCTTAAACGTTACCACATTAGAAGTCTCTGCCGGCAGCTAGCCACCTGACTGACATATCTATAAGAAGTCATTCTTCAGGAGTTGTTTTTCGTTTATTTGGGGGATCTGTAGACGGGAGTCGTGGGACAGTTTTAAAATTGTATTTTTTTTCACAAAATGACTGAGGTCCAGACTTCTGTGTAGTTACGGCCCACGTGCGTGAATTGTGAAGACTGTTAATCCATGCTGCTGTTCATAAGAGGAAACTCGTATGAACAGTCAACCTTTTGAATAGAAACAGTTAGTCGCCCGACCTGTATACTGTTGAATCAGTGATTAGGCTATCCTCTCCAAGAAATAGATTGATGGGTGTGTCATCATAATTCTTGCCAGATTACATAATCCATAGATTGTACATGTGATTGTAAGCTATCATTGCTTCATTCCTGTGTGTCCCAGATGTTTGGCTTCCACAAGCCCAAGATGTACCGGAGCCTAGACGGTTGCTGTATCTGTCGGGCCAAGTCCTCCAGTTCCCGCTTCACCGACAGCAAGCGCTACGAGAGGGACTTTCACAGCTGCTTCGGGTGAGTGGACCACTCCTCTATACACTGGCTCAGACCCTGGGCAGGTCCAGCTCTCAGCTTCCCTCTGCAGCTCAACTCTGGGGGTAGAGAGGTCTGAGGCCTTAAGACTTTCTCCGTCAGATTTGGACAGTAAAGTCATCAGGGTCTTTTTTAGGATTTTTGTCAATGCTCATTCTCATGACTATGCGACTCCTTGTTAGAGCCATGCACTCTGTAATGCAATTAGATATTCATTGCGTTTTGGAGACAGTTTTGTTTTAACTCCCAATGCAATAATCTAAATAATTGATCAACTCCTTGGGTAAAATACTCAAACTAGGACACACTTCCCTTTTCATCTAATTTAAATAAGTATTTTTGTATGAAACCAGAATTTAAAGAGTTTAACATCCTCACCTTGTCTCTCTGCTATTGGCCGGGACAGTATGCGTCAGTCCATTGCTATGGTAACCAGTGATGTGAGTCAACAGGAGAAGCGCTCTGGCAGAAAATAGCTCTGACCGACTCCCACTGACTGGAGCAGGGATAATAATAACCATGCATTGAGCTTAAAGGCTGTCATCATTCATTCTCTCACACACACCTCTCTCCATATGAAACTCATCCTCATTCTCTCCCCTATAATGTGCCCCTTCCAGGCTGAGTGAGGTGCGTTTTGGGGAGATCTGTAATGCCTGTGTTCTCCTAGTGAAAAGGTGGAAGAAACTCCCAGCCGGATCCATAAAGAACTGGAATCATGTAAGGCCTCTCATAATCCATCCATGCTCCCTGTCCTACTCCCATCCACTCTCAATATTCCAAATAACAAGTCGTAAGACAACACTTACAGGGGGGGACTGACGCAACACCTGTAGGCGTATAATAACCACGTTTCCTTAGATGCAGTACACCCTGTTTGTTTGCTGTCCTATAGGCCATTCTATACATTCATGTTGTTACCTTGGAAACAGACATCCATCCTGCTCTGATGTCACTCAACCCTTCTCTCCTGTGTCACAGGTTGTTGACGCTAAAGGTTCAGGGTCAAGCTGGAAGACCGTGAGGTCCAAGAAGATGAAGAGAGCCAGGCCAAGCCAGATCAGCCGAGTGCAGAAGGAGCTCAAGAGACACAGTAAGCAGCTGATACTCTGTCTCTCGGCTACGCTGCCTTGTGCAGTGCAAACTTTGGTGTTTCAAAAGTAAATGTATCACAACTCTTCTCTCCATTATTTATCCTTCCTAAAGGGCTGTGAAACAAGAGACCTGGATTTATATTTTTGGACTAATTCCAAAATGAATATTAGATGTTTATCTGAACCATGCCTGCTACGTTATGAATAAGTTGAGAAGAGTTTCTGATTGTGCTCTGCCTGGCCCCCACAGACTCTGACGCCCACAGCACCACCTCCAGTGCCTCCCCCGCCCATTCTCCCAGCTACAGCAACCAATCAGACGAGGGCTCGGACGTGGAACTCTCACCAGGTGCCACCCACTCGCCAGTCTTCTCTTTCCTGGACCTCACCTACTGGAAAAGGTAATGGCCGGTCTGGTGGAATCAGGGTCATATTTATCAGGCACCAAAAAAACTGAAACTAATGAGGAATTACATGAACTTGTCCATTGAGAAACACACGTTTTCTGTTGCAAAATGCCTTGCTACAGTGTGCCCAAATGAATACATCTCATGTTATACTCCACCAGTTTGGGTTCAGATGCTGTATTTCCTCATAATTAATGCATCATTAAAGACAATGCTGTGCAGCCGTATTCATCAACATGGCCAAGGCTTTTTTTGTTTGTTTGTCAATCACCGCATTCTTATCGGCAGACTCAACAGCCTTGGTTTCTCTAATGGCTGCCTCGCCTGGTTCACATACTACTTCTCAGACAGAGTTCAGTGTGTCAAATTGTAGGGCCTGTTGTCCGGACCTCTGGCAGTCTCTATGGGGGTGCCACAGGGTTCAATTCTCGGGCCGACTCTTCTCTGTATACATAAATGATGTCGCTCTTGCTGCTGGTGAGTCTCTGATCCACCTCTACGCAGACAACACCATTCTGTATACTTCTGGCCCTTCTTTGGACACTGTGTTAACTAACTTCCAGATGAGTGTCAATGCCATAACTCTCCTTTCGTGGCCTCCAACTGCTCTTAAATGCAAGTAAAACTAAATGCATGCTCTTCAACCGATCGCTGCCTGCACCTGCCTGCCCGTCTAGCATCACTACTCTGGACGGTTCTGACTTAGAATATGTGGACAACTACAAATACTTAGGTGTCTGGCTAGACTGTAAAACTCCTTCCAGACTCACATTAAGCATCTCCAATCTAAAATTTAATCTAAAATAGTTTTCTTATTTCACAACAAAGCATCCTTCACTCATGCTGCCAAGCATACCCTGTAAAACTGACTATCCTACCGATCCTTGACTTCAGCAACATAATTTACAAAATAGCCTCCAACACTCTACTCAACAAACTGGATGCAGTCTATCACAGTGCCATCTGTTTTGCCACCAAAGCCCCATATACTACCCACCACAGCATCATGTATGCTTTCGTTGGCTGGCCCTTGCTTCATATTCGTAGCCAAACCCACTGGCTCCAGGTCATATAAGTTTTTGCTAGGTAAAGCCCCGCCTTAGCTCACTGGTAAGCATAGCAGCACCCACCCGTAGCACGCGCTCCAGCAGGTATATTTCACTGGTCACCCCCCCCAAAGCCAATTCCCCTTTGGCCACCTTTCCTTCCAGTTCTCTGTTACCAATGACTGGAACGAACTGCAAAAATCACTGAAGCTGGAGACTAATATCTCCCTCTAACTTTAAGCATCAGCTTACAGATCACTGCACCTGTACATAGCCCATATGTAAATAGCCCATGCAACTACCTCATCCCCATATTTTTTGGCTCCTTTGCACCCCAGTATCTCTACTTGCACCTTCATCTTCTGCACATCGATCACTCCAGTGTTTAATTGCTAAATTGTAATTATTTTGCCACTATGGCCTATTTTATTGCCTTAACTCCCTTATCTTACCTCATTTGCACACACTGTATATAGATTTTTCTATTGTGTTATTGACTGTATGTTTGTTTACTCCATGTGTAACTCTGTGTTTGTGTCGCACTGCTTTGCTTTATCTTGGCCAGGTCGCAGTTGTAAATGAGAACTTGTTCTCAACTGGCCTACCTGGTTAAATAAAAACTGCTTAGCCCTATTTAATCCTCCTTCATGGTACATTTGTTTGATTTGATTCCCTCTCTCATTATAGTGCTTTGCTGTCTTGACCGTCCTCTGTGGGTTTTAGGCAGAAAGTGTGCTGTGGCATCATCTACAAGGGACGCTTCGGAGAGGTACTCTTAGACCCCCACCTCTACAAGCCCTGCTGCCAGAAGAAACGGCAGCACCAGCCAAAAGAGGAAGGAGAGGAGGAAGCACAGGCGAGCAGAGCGAATGTGATGCGCCACGCCCCACCGAACAGCTCCCCGCCCCTCCGGGTTAAAGAAGATTAGGGGGGGGGAAGGAAGAGTGGGGATTTGATGTCGTAATGTCACATGACACTCTACAGAAGTCAGATGGAGACCGTTGGGATTTTATGACGTCCTGGAGCGCTCTCAAGACAGTCTACTGGGATTGCTTTCTATTCCGGAGCAGCTGGACTAATTATTAAATGTTGTGTTCTGTACTAGGATGCAGTGAGGTTTGTTCTATTATATCTGTTAACAAATATCAATTATTTCTCTCTGAGTGCTATGAGATTGTGAATATTCACAATTTGGTTTCAATATGAAATTTTGGATTCACAAAAGCTGTATGAGAAATGGCGACCTCTGGAACTGCACCTTTTGTAGTAGGATAGAGCCATATCTATTAGGATAGAGAACAGCCTTCCACACTCTGCCTTCTCCTGTCCTATACCTCACACATATGTGTGTGCAAACACACACATCGGCCCTGGTCACTTTCTGAAAGGAAGTATTCTCTTTAAAAAATAAAAATGTATTTCCCTTACGCCACATGGTCACTGATCTTACACCTATTATTTTTAGGGTAAAGATGTAGAAAATGACATTATGTCAGAGGTGTGAAAAGTGGGAAGAAATGATGCAATTTTAAAGCATTTGTCCAGAGCCTTATTATTTGGTAAAGGGACACGTGTACACAACCAATGTCGTCATATCCACTCTTGATTGTGCACCAGGTGTACTCTGTTGCGATATTGACACTATACTCTTTCCAGTGCACGTTTAATATGGAAGGCCAGTGATCTTGTTCAGTGTTTGGATGTACGTACAAAGCACATTCAAGCGTTTTAAGGGAGCATGTAGTGTGCCCTCTAAGCAGTGATCTTGATGCAAGCGCTCTCGATCGCCAGTCCTCACCTGAACCAATATAAGCTAAAACCCACAAACTGACCTTGGCGCAGCACTTTTTGAGCACTTCCTATCTCAGTCTACGGACAGTTCCATTTAGTTTCCTAGCCCGTTAGAGCACATCTGAAGGTGATGGTATTGTGGACACTTATTTATTCCTTTCAAATCTGTGAACACAAACAGGGTTCTGGGAAGGGGCTAAGTGGAACTAAGCCTATGATGTCAAAAGACTAGCTGAGTAGGCCAACCAAAAAGATTCCCTGGTTTTCTCCTATTGAGAAATTTGATGCCTTGTAATTGTACTTTAGGTTTGAGTCCTTCCAGGAACTGTTCGATGTCCTGCAGGACTCGGTTGTACAAATCCATCTACATCTTTTGCATGATGACCTTAGGGGTGAAATAGCACTATTTTTTTGTCTGTCACTTTGCCTCTGTTTGGGGCAAAATACTGTACAGTTCTGAATATATTTTTTAATATACATGGACAAGACTACAACGTAGTGAATAGGCCACCAACATTTAGTTCTTAGTGTTTGTCCCAAAACTGTCATGGCTATTGAGGCTGGTTCTATACAATTGTCAGTACAAGGTCAATTTCATCTAAACACACATCCCTCATGTAGGCTACTTCTGTCTTCACTTTTATTTCAAGAAATGTGTTTTCTTGTTCTGTACCTCATGTTCATATAATTTAAATGTTCTTCAAACCACGGTAAGATATATATTTTTTTTAACTGACACATTCTGTATTTACGTTGCATTACCGGGGGTATTGCAGAGCTCTGTCAATGCATGCCTGCAGCCTAATTATGGACATTCAGTCAATGTATTTGTTATATTAGTATCTAGATGTGCAAGCTCACATGCCAAATTAATGCAAACTCATTATTCCGTAAGCTATCATGTTCAATATACAGTATTGTATCCTCTGCATATGGTTAATTTTAGCACTGAGTGTACAAAACACTTCCTATTTCCATGACACAGACAGACCAGGTGAAAGCTACGTTCCCTTATTGATGGAATGTTAAATCCACTTCAATCAGTGTAGTTGAAGGGGAAGAGACAGGTTAAATAAGGATTTTTAAGCCTAGAGACAAATGGAAACATGGATTGGGTATGTGTACCATTCAGGGAGTGAATGGGCAAGGCAAAATATTTAAGTGCCTTTGAACGGGATACGGTAGTAGGTGTGAGACGCACCGGTTTGAGTGTCAAGAACTGCAACGCTGCTGGGTTTTTCACGCTCAACCGTTTCCCGTGTGTATCAAGAATGGTCATCCAGCCAACTTGACACAACAGTGCGAAGCATTGGAGTCAGCATGGGCCAGCATCCCTGTGGAACGCTTTCAACACCTTGTAGAGTCCATGCCCTGACTCCTTGTAGAGTCCATGCCCCGACGAACTGAGGCTGTTCTGAGGGCAAAAGGAAGTGCAACTCAATATTAGGAAGGCGTTCCTAATGGTTTCTACACTCAGTGTATGACGACAGCTATTTCAACCATGGTTTGATGGTTTGATCAAAGGTTTACTACGCAAAGCTATTTGTAATGTATTTATGTATAAAGGTATCAGACACAGACTCAAGTTGTTTTTAATGTTCCTTTAATCTTCAGGTTTGATTGAATGTCAGGGGAAGTGGTCATTTCTCTTTGTTAATTTATTTGTATGTGTTTATAATTTTTTCGGTTATTGTTGACTAATTTTATAACTTTCTCCTGTAACCTACCATAACCTTTGTTCTATTAAAGTTCAGGGGGCTTATACTGTTGAATTCACATTATGTGAATGTTGCCATATACTGTGATATGGATTGTATCAAAACTATACTATTACTCATAGATTGGTTTATGTCAACTAACTAGGTGTTATTCTCCTGAGATCTCCTATACGGCTGTAGAATGTGCTTGTTGTATCTGTGGTAGTGCTACTCGCCTGTGGTAGATATGCACTGTTATTTATCTGTCTTGGAAAGTCCTAAATCTTTCTCAAAGCTAATTTTGTATTTTTATACACAATTTAAACTTGTTCATTAAATGTAGTTTTGCTTTTGAGTATGTCTCTTCTTTTTCTCTCTCTATCTCTGGACTATGCCTAATTGTTTTGGCCAGATCTTTACACAAAAGCCGTGAATGTTCTTGAAGCGTTGTCCCTTTTTAATACAAGGGTACAATAGGATGGTTGAAAAGTATAACTGACCTTTAATGCCATCGAAAGATGACTAGTTCAGTGAGTGTACTTTGACTATACTGTCTGAACCAGCCCATCATGAAAATGGTCTACATTAGACACAAAAGAGTACTATCATACTGTATTATAAAGGCATGTGTGGCCCTTGGTGGTGATTTGGAGAACATCAAAAAGCCAATAAGGACCACCTGGAAAGAGGCAGGGCCATTCCTAGTATAAAGGGTGCACACCTGCATTCATTAGGCATCTTCCCATCAACCAAACCAGTTCAACAGAGTCATAAAGATGCTTGTGTAGTAATGAGTTTGGTGTGTAGCCTAAATGTATATATTTTTTGGGATTCAACTATGTTTTTATCTAAGAATTCTAATTGGAGGCCATAATTAAAGCCTGTGTCATTGCTACAGCCTGAGTGATTAATACTGATTTGTTGGTCATTTTGTAGCAAGCGTGTAGAATCTTTCAGTTCAAGCATATTTCCTTTTTATTGCCCACGCGAAGATGCCCTGTTTTGACATGGTTTGTGTTTTATAGTACAACCATCTGTCATCCTCAAACAAACCATGATTTTTCTGGTCATAAAACTATTTGAATAATGATGTATTGTGTGAAATCCAGTCTTTATAAAGTAGGCTAGCCTCTATAGGACACTGTAAAATGTGCAGTTTTGTCACATCACAATGCCACAGATGTATCAAGTTGAGGGAGTGTGCAATTGGCATGCTGACTGCAGGAATGTAGACCAGAGCTGTTGCCAGAGAATTTAATGTTAATTTCTCTAGCATAAGCTGCCTCCAACGTCGTTTTAGAGAATTTGGCAGTACTTCCAACCGGCCTCACAACTGCAGAACACATGTAACCACGCCAGCCCAGGACCTCCACATCTGGCTTTTTCGTCTGTTGGGGGGTGCTGAGGATTTTTTTTGTCTGTAATAAAGCCCTTTTGTGGGGAAAGACTCATTCTGATTGCCTGGGGCTGGCTCCCCAGTGGGTGGGCCTGGTTGCCAAGTGGGGGGGCCTATGCCCTCCAAGGCCCAGCCATATGAAATCCATAGATTAGGGCCTAATTAATTTATTTAAATTGACTGATTTCCTCATATGAACTGTAACTCAGTAAAATCTTAGAAATTGTTGCATGTTGCATTTGTATTTTTGTTCAGTTTACATGGAAAAAAATTTATGACTACCTTATCTCTGAACCCCACACAGACAATTATCTGTAAAGTCCCTCAGTCGAGCAGTACATTTCAAACACAGATTCAACCACAAAGACCAGAGAGGTTTTCCAATGTCTCACAGAGAAGGGCAACTATTAATAGATGGGTACAAATAAAACAAGCAGTTATTGAATATGCCTTTGAGCATGGTGAAGTTATTAATTACATATTGGGTGGTGTATCAATATCCAGTCACTACAAAGATACAGGCGTCCTTCCTAACTCAGTTGCAGGAGAGGAAGGAAACCATTCAGTGATTTCATCGAGTCCAATTTTAAAACAGTTAAATGGCTTTGATCGGCAAAAACTGAGAATGGATCTACATGGTAGTTACTCCACAATACAAACTAACCTACATGACAGAGTGAAAAGGAAAAACAGGCCAAATATACGAGTTGCTAACCAAAACAACATTGATGTTCCTGTGGCCTAGTTACAGTTTTGACTTAAATTTGCTTGAAAATCCATGGCATGATTTGATAATGGCTGTCTAGCCATGATCAACAACCACCTTGACAGAGCCTGAAGAATTTAAAAAAGAAAATTGTGCAAATATTGTACAATCGAGGTATGAAAAGCTCTTAGGCTTACCCTGAAAGACAGCTGTAATCATGGCCAAAGGTGACTCTAACATGTATTGACTTGGGGTTGTGAATACTTCTAGACATGTCTGCATTTAATTTTTTTTAAATTTGCTAAAATTTCTAAAAATATGTGTTGGGTGAGATTTTTTATGTAATCCATTTTTTATTCAGGCTGAAACACAACAGCATATGGAATAAATCAAGGGGATGAATACTGTCAAGGCAATGTATGAACACTTCATAAGACATGAAAACAATGTTCAGAATTACAGGACATTGGCTTTAAAACTGAATGCTTTATACTCTTCTAAACATCAACCAAAAATAATAGGACAAAATTGACTGGAGCATCCAATTAACTTTTCAAAGGAATCAAAATCCTCTTGTAGCCTCACTCTAGATTAGAACTAAAGTTATTTGGTCAATTCCACCATTTCCTTGTAGTCCCTCATTTTCTTCATTTCATGCACTTGTGTTATTTACACACGTGTGTTTCTTTTGTCTTTATATGCCTCTACTTAGTTAAAAAAATCAGTTATTTTTTTTAGATTTTCCTCTGTGACAATGTAGTTTTTATTGATTCAATGGCAGTTCTTATTTTGAACTTTGAATTTTTTTATTCTAGGCCTTTTCTCCCGCTTCGGAAGCTGTCCTTATAATGTATATGGTCCCAACACTGAGTTATAGACTCAGATAAAGTGTCTTTGGCTGTGCTAGTAAGTTCTATGTTTTCATCTATAAGTTTTTGCTAGGTAAAGCCCCGTCTTATCTCAGCTCACTGGTCACCATAGCAGCACCCACCCGTAGCACGCCCTCCAGCAGGTATATTTCACTGGTCACCCCCAAAGCCAAATGCTCCTTTGGCTGCCTTTCCTTCCAGTTCTCTGCTGCCAATGATTGGAACGAATTGCAAAAATCACTGAACCTGGAGACTCATATCTCCCTCTCTAACTATAAGCACCAGCTGTCAGAGCAGTTCACAGATCACTGCACCTGTATATAGCCCATCTGTACATAGCCCATCTGTAAATAGCCCATCCAACTACCTCATCCCCATACTGTTATTTTTTTCCTTCTCCTTTGCACCCTAGTATCTCTACTTGCACATTCACCTTCCGCACATCGATCACTCCCATGTTTAATTGCTAAATTGTAATTATTTCGCCACTATGGCCTATTTATTGCCTTAACTCCCTTATCTTACTTCATTTCCACACACTGTATATAGATTTTTCTATTGTGTTATTGACTGTATGTTTGTTTATTCCATGTGTAACTCTGTGTTGTTGTTTGTGTTGCACTGCTTTGCTTTATCTTGGCCAGGTCGCAGTTGTAAATGAGAACTTGTTCTCAACTGGCCTAACTGGTTAAATAAAGGTGAAATAAAAAACATGTTATAATTGTTTTACTTCCATTACTCAATTTTGACATTTAACAAACTAAACATTAAAATTATAAAAACCCAAACCGGTCCGTGGATGAATTACCGGTGTCGCCCACTAGGTACATAGTAAAATAAAAATATACAGTTTATACGATTTACAGCCCAGCCCTAAATTGGGATTGGAGGTGGATGCGCTTGCAAAGCAGGTGCTATATGACGTCACGTCGATTTTCTGTGCCCCAGCAGTCCAAATGTGGGAATTCGATTAATGCCCCGAAACCGAGTTTGTTTGTTTACGTTTTGGAACCAGACTACCTCCCAGGCATGAGCCAGGTCCCCCATTTTGGCCGACAGCGAAGTGGGCTCAAAATAAAAGTGATGTAGGTTAAGCAGATGAGAAGGAATGAGCATGATTCTGTTTTCACATGCAAAAGTAATTTATTTTGTTGTTGTTGCATAAACGCGTTTGATAAAAAGTCTTTATCTGCCTTTCCACATAAAACAAAATTGAAAATTCTAACATATATTTGATGGAAAATATATTTATGTTTCTGAACTATGTATGCTGCCTTCTTGACAACAAGACGGAGCGGCACAGATTACTGATCGATTAGAGAAGGTCGCTCCTCCCTCCCCGCTTTTGCCCATTTATATCACGGGCCATAGCCCGGTGCAATTAGGTCTAATCGAACTCTCTCTCAATGTTTGGGCATAGAAAGGTAGGCCTATATAAAGGTATGAGTTCGCACTCGTTTCCTTCTGTAAACTAACCTCACTGTTTGGGCGGGTTAGAGAGGGCTACCAGTACTTTATTTGGTGTTTGGATAGCAAGTGTCGGGATTTGCAGCAACAGCATTTTCAACACACACAACCAGCCACGAGGTTAGTCAGCTGTTTTCTAAACGTGGCACTTGTTTTTTGTCAAGAATGACGACACGGGTTTTCAATTTATGTTTACACATTTTTCAAGAACTCCATACTAGTTGTATAATGAATGGTTAAGAAATGCAGTATTCGAGTTGCTGTTCATTCTTATAATTTTGGTTTGGGATGTGTTTGGGGCGCCTGTGCTCTGTAGAGAGAGTAGGCTTTTGAAGAAGAGATGCGGGCACGGCGGGTCTGAAGAATGTGATACCGATTAAGATGGAAGCGTTTAATAAGATTACACAATGAACATCCACGCCTGATTCCCAAACAACGTTTAAAAAAAATACACAACTTTAAGCTTGAGATGAATCCCGTCGGCGACACTAAATGCGCACACATTGGGTATGTGTTTGGGAATAATTTGAAATAACAATTGTTTTAATTTAACGTTGTCGCGTGCTATGTGATTTCTATTTGCTGTTTCCCGTTTCTCTAATTAATAAAAAAACAATCAACACCGTACGTAATCACACCGACTGTGCAATGGCCAAAAATGCACTATCACGGGTTTGGCAATCACCCAGAGGCGGTTGAGGCTAGCGCCTTACTAGAACATTCGCACATTTATGGAAACTCATAGTGGGGGGAGACATCCTTAAATTGGCCCATTAAAGCAACACATTTCATGGCCAACATTTTCATCCTGTGGACACCAGTCACGACCATTACCTGTTCTGTCTTGAACCCCCTCCAGCGAGGATTTGAACATGGTGCAGCTGTCTCCATCCCCAGCCCGGGATGCGTCTCCTTCACCTGAGTGCTCCGAGAAGGGGAGGCAGGGGAGCCCGAAGGCAGGTAGCCCCAAGATGGGCTCCCATGGTGGGCTGAGTCCTCTCCAGCTAGCTCTGGGAGCCTCCACCACCATCTACCAGGGCTACGAGAGTTACATCGAGGACGGCCTCATCTGCCTCAAGCACAAGATCCGCAACCTGGAGAAAAAAAAGGTAGGATGGAGGACTTGACATGATTAGGGGTTTGGTGGGTGTTTGAGTAGGAGGAGAAGTTACCGTTCCTTTCAGGGTTTCCTGCGTGTTACCGTAAGTGTTTGTATCCACAGATTAAATTGGAAGACTACAGGAAGCGTTTGAAACACGGGGAATCACTCAATCAAGACCAGATAGTAAGAACAGGATTTCCAACTGTGGTAATAAAAGCAGTACACATCTTTCAACCAGACGATTGAGATGTTGCCTTGTCTTTTGAACTCTTTCAATGTGTGTCAGGATGCAGTGGAGAAGTATGACGAAGTGATCCACAACCTGCAGTTTGCCCAGGAGCTGCACAAGACCCTGGGGGGCCTAACACAGGAAGTAAGGATCTCTGTTAGCCAATCTTATCATAGTGCTCCTGTGTGTATGATTGGGGGTGGGCAGAGCAGCTCCGCATGCATTCTTTTTGGTAGGCCGGGTGTAATTTCTTATGCGTAGTCTGAGTAACGCTTCTCCGTTCATTTCACGCGTCTGAGAATAGGTCGCTGAGGGTAGAAAGGGTATGACGTATTGGATTGGAGTCCAGTCTCATCAATGGATTGTATACTGGAGGCTACAGCCCATTGCAAAGCTGAGTTGGGAGTTAGAACACTGCTGTTCCATTCGGCTGCTTGAATGCCTTGAATGCTTTCGTGGTTAGTTTTGACTTTCCCTGCTTCTAAGTGCATGGTCAGATAGTGTCAGTAATGTAGAACTATTATCTGGTCAACAGATCACTTTTTTTGTTTTGGTCCAGATTCATGATGAATCATCTTGTAATTTTGCAAGACAACATAATGAACTTCATCTTGCACCCATCCAGACATTTGAAATCCACAACAGCCAGTCGATTGGCCTAGGTCTAGTGATCAGGCCTAGGTGTAGGAGTTTTTTTGGTGATTGGTCCATAGAATCCATCTAACCATCCCCCTTTAGCTGCTAAAAGCCCAGAAGAAGGCATTGAGGAAGGAGCAGATGGCCAAGCAGGAGGTAGAGAAGAGGAGGCTGTGTGTAGTGCTGCAGGTTAAGTTCCTCCTGCAGACCCTGCTGCAGCACGAGCACATCAGGAAGGACCTCCTCTCTGCCCGCAACCCCCAGCTCCAGGTTGCAGAGCTACAAAGCCTGCTTGAGCTCGCTGAACTACTGGGGGTGAAGAGGGACAACAATGTGAGGTACTGGGGAATAGATGTGCACACCGCACACACACAATCTTTTGGACTTGAGGGACAACAGCATAAGTTACTATGAAACGCAATCTCACACGTCTGTGTTGATTGAAGACTAGTCTGATCCCCTTCTACTGTGTCCCAGTTTGGAGGAGCAGATGGAGAGCGCAGCCCTGGTCTACCTGGACCTGCTGGAGGGGAAAAATAAAGCCGTAGCCGGAACCACCTGTGAGTTTAAACACTACCTGTCCTGTACCTTTTTTACACACCTGCACAGATACTCCATTTACTATAACTGGTATCCTCAACTTTATCTGCCATTTGCTGAACTACTTTAGCTGCCGTGTTTAAAAGGCATGCCTTTAAATGTTTCCAGACAAGGTCCTGAAGGCTAAGTTGGCGAAGCTGATGGATTGTGGGTACTTTGATTGTGTACCGCCGCCTCCGCGCAAGAGTCCCAAGGAAGTAGAGGTTCCCATGACCAAGAAGACGGTGTCTGAAACAGCCAGCCTCTCTAGTAACTCTACAACAGTGCAACTATTCTTATTCAAAAGCCACTTATCAGACTGGGTATAGAACAATGAATGTATACACCATTTTGTAATTTAGCTGGGTGTTATTTTGCCTTGCAGCCCTAATGACGTCAAACAAAAAAGACGTGCCTAGCAGAGAGGTAAGAACCTCTAACACTTCCTGCGAGTTGTGTGCCACTGCTTTTTCAACGTTCAACCAGCGTTCTCCTTAAGCTATTTACCTGAATGCACTGTGGATATCGTAATGTTGTGGTGATAGTCTGTGGGTGATGCCAGTTTCTTAACAGACACTACCTGCCTGACACAGACCCCAATGGGTGTCGAGACACTCCCGTTACTCAGAACTGGAAGGCTGAGTTCCAGGCCATGAAGGAACAGGAGCCACCGGACTCGTGGGATATGGAGTCTGACTCCACTCAGCCTGTAATCCAGAAACCATGGAGGGGGGCGGCTGTGTTCATATCCAAAGTGCCGGTTACTACCAAGAAAGAAAATGCTGAACCCAAACAGGTGAGATGTTCTTATACCTGAACTCTCAGGGCAGTTGGAACATGAGACTAGTTGTGACCTCTAATAATGGGCAAGATTGGGCTAGCTGATCTTAGTTCAGATCAATCATACAACTCAATGACTGTTTCCCCAGAGAAGAGCGAAGTCTAAAAGGGAGCGGGACGCCACAGCTGTGAGTAGACTCTTGAATCTCTTAGGTTTGATGGACCTGTCCATACTACTCCATCACATTGTAATTTCCATCAGGCACTTCGTGTGGACACCCCTGTGGAGGTGTTCAACTCCCAGTCTTCCTTGCCCAAGGACCCCATCCTGCCCAAGGACCCCACCCTGCGCAAGCAGCAGCTGGAGGACCTGATGACCAAGATCAGAGGCTCCTTCAGCTTCATGCAGGTACAGTACTGCTCAGAGATCACTTCCAGGTGAAAAGTCATGGATCATTTCCAATGTTCCACCTGGGTCGGGTTTAACACGGGAAAAAATAAAAGTTCCTTATTGGTTAAGTCCATGTAGTCCCTCAATGTTTAAGTCTGTTTTGTTGGGTGTCTAATAAATAATAATAATAATGCTGGATTAATCCCCTGTCTCCAGGATTCTCTTCTGGATGGAGAAGGATCGCCCACTAACGGCCATCCTAGACTGGGCCGGCATGCCTCTGGATCCCCCTCTCCACTCGGTAGCCTACCACAACAAAGTTGTTATTTAAGTGGCTGACTTCTAGCAGAACAGTCAATACTTACCAGATGTTTTACCTCTTAATCTCAACAGTACAAAGAGAGTCAAGGAGAAGCCCAGTGGACCATCTCCCCAAAACACTGCATGTAAGATCTGGAGAAGTGTGAAATGGCACCCTATTCCAGTGCACACATTTTGACCAGGGCTCAGTTATTTAAGCATTTGACTGATGGAGTAAGTATTTTAAGATGCATATTTTTGTCCTCAGTCCACTCCATTGCCTTCTAAACTCCTCCCTGTTGATGACGAACCCAATCTGACCAATGGAGACGGGGGTAGCCTAGAGAGCTGTGACCTGGACCTGACTACAGAGGTCCTGGCTCACGTCACAGCCATTGTAAGAACTCTCCTATCTGTTAAATGAGACCCATTGAAACAATTACATTTTCTTCTTTTCGATCCACAATTGTTATGAATCTTTTTATAAAGCACAATGGTTGTCCTCTCCAGGATCCATGTCTGCTGCTGTCTGAGAGTGAGACTGCCTGCCCCTCTCCTCCAGCTCCTCCTCCCTTCTACTGTAGGGAGTCCTCCATCTCCATCACCCTGGACGAGAAGACCTCTGCTCGGGTAAAACGGCTCATTCCTTGAACATGTAGGATTGGCAAGTCTAAAGTGCTTACTATTCTGATTTTGTTTAAGTCTCCCTTGACAGTGTTCCCTCTCTGTACCCAGACTCCCATCTCTGAATCTGGGAAGCAATCCCCCTGTAACGGGGTGGTGCCTCCTTGTACCCCAACCCCCACCCAGGGGCAGCTGTTTTCTACCCCTCCCAGCAGACGTACACTCAGCATGGCCCCCTCTGTTCCCTTCCAGACCATGCATTCGGTAAGTCTACCCTACCATACTTTTAACGTGTTCATAGAATGGGCAACGGGCTTTAGTCTGAATACCCATAAAATACACTCCCAGGTAGTCTTTGAGGGACATTTTAGTATGAGTCTTGGGTCTGTTTTGTCTCTGAAGGTATTCAAGGTGAATGCCCCCTTACTTCCGACTGGAGACTTTAAATCTGATATTATCCCCTATTCGGACTCCGGCAACGACCTGTGCTATGTCACCACCAGCACCCAGACCCCACCGGATTTTGCTCCCCTGGAGGATGAACACCTACAGTCGGGTATGCCAGAGTTGTGTTCATTAGGGCAGGGAATATAAAACGTTTTGTAACGGAAAACTCAAATTAGTTTATTGGGCAAGTCAGCAGCATACCACCCTGCATACCACTGCTGGCTTGCTTCTGAAGCTAAGCAGGGTTGGTCCTGGTCAGTTCCTAGATGGGAGACCAGATGCTGCTGGAAGTGGTGTTGGAGGGCCAGTAGGAGGCACTATTTCCTCTGGTCTAAAAAAAATATCCCAATGCCCCAGGGCAGTGATTGGGGACACTGCCCTGTGTAGGGTGCCGTCTTTCGGATGGGACGTTAAACGGGTGTCCTGACTGAGGTCATTAAAGATCCCATGGCACTTATCGTAAGAGTTGGGGTATTAACCCTGGTGTCTTGGCTAAATTCCCGATCTGACCCTCAAACCATCATGGTCACCTAATAATCCCCAGTTTACAATTGGCTCATTCATCCCCCTCCTCTCCCCTGTAACTATTCCCCAGGTTGTTGCTGTAAATGAGAATGCGTTATCAGTCAACTTACCTGGTAAAATAATGGATAAATAAAAACCAGGGGTGTATTCAACCAGGGGTGTATTTAATATGCATTAAATATGTTTCTATTGGACATTGTTGGGTCCCTCCCTGTTCTTATATTGGTAAATGGTTTCCAAGACGTAATGAATACACCCCTTGTTTGTCTGTTTTCTTCTTAATGAATATGACAAAGTCTACTCTTATTTCTCTTCCTTGGGCAGTGAACCAGTCTGAATGTCTGGTGGGTAGTGGTGGGCAGATCTTCCTGTCCCCTAGCCAATCAGGTGGCACCATGGGCCGTTCTGACCAATCATACTACAGAGGATCTGTTAGAGGTATTGCACGTGGTGGCAAGGGGCTGGTACACTCCTACTTTCGCTCTTCTGGTGGGCACAGAGGTATTTATCCTCTTGTCTTCTCCCATCCCTCAATCCCGTCTTTCATCCTTTCACTCTATCCTATCTTCTGCGTATGCATGTCTGCTACTGATTCAGATTGAGCTTCTAAACCTTAATGGATTGGATCAAGTAAACTCCGTTCCCTTGCCTCACAACAGTTTCCACATGACCTTATCTTAATATTACAAGGTTTTGAGTTAGCCTTCACAACCCAATTTGTATCTGTCCCCTTCCCCTTGGGTTTGATGGGTTTCTGGCTGGTCTGTTCTCCCCAGGAGGAAGCTTCATCCCCCAGGCTCACCTGTACGGCGCTCGGGTAAGACGCTGCTTCCCGACTCTGTGCGCACAATCAGATATTGTATGTACATTAGTATAGATTGCTGAAGTGATATGTTGAGGTTTTTACTTGTGTAATGGTGTGTTCTTCACCATTAGGACACTGGCTACCAGCACAGCTACAGGCGTGGTGGAGGCAATGCAGGACAAAGGCACAATAATAGTGGTAAGTTCACGTCATTCTTCTGGCTTGATACAAAATCTAATTGGTTGGGTATTTTGGAGCTTAGTTAACTGGCTTTTGATTGGTACTCCGCAACAGGTTGGAGTGACTCCTCCCAGGTGAGCAGCCCAGACCGGGAGGGCAACTACTCTCTGGTGGACTCCGCCCACGGCGACTCGCTGCAGGGTGTTGGCATGGACCTCACCCCCCAGGTGACCCCTCATGCCCCCCACACCCTGATGCACGTACCCATGTACCCACTCCCCCAGCATCCCCAGCCCCTCCGCGTGGCCTTCACAGCAGCCCGCACAGCCAACTACACCCCGGGCACCCTGGACCAGCCCATCACCTTTGACCAGCTCCACAGCAACCTGGGGGAAATGTTCAACACCAACGTGGGTCGTTTCATCTGCCCAGCCAACGGCACCTACGTCTTCCTCTTCCACATCCTCAAGCTGGCGGTCAACGTGCCGCTATACGTCAACCTGATGCGCAATGACGAGGTGATGGTGTCTGCGTACGCCAACGACGGGGCTCCGGACCACGAGACGGCCAGCAACCACTCCATCCTGCAGCTGTACCAGGGAGACCAGGTGTGGCTGCGGCTGCACCGTGGCTCCATCTATGGCAGCAGCTGGAAGTACAGCACATTCTCTGGCTTCCTGCTCTACCAGGACTGAGCTATTGTGGCGTCTTGAGCCAACATGGAGGATACAGGTGGAGGAGAGAATATTGCTTTGCACTTAAAAGGAGAAACTGACATTTTCCATTTCATGTGGCAGACTGCATATCCACCCAGTGCTGGGTTCATTGCCTACCCCAGTCCTGGAGTGTATGGGGTGTGTTCAATGTTCAAACCTTTCAGGATCACCCTTTTGTTTACCCTGTAAATTGCAACCACTAACTTCTGGGTCACTAAGGGGTTTAGGGGAAGAATTCCTGGTTTGACCTTTCATGACCAATAATGTGAGCATTTTCCCATAAATGTGGTTTTTGGTTGTGGTGCTTAGAGACCGGCACTCCATTTTCTGACAAACTGTTAGATTGTGAATAGTTGTTACACATTCACTCAGAAAGCTGCCTCTACTATACACTGCTGCTGTATTGGGTGTCACAATTTTAGTTCTAGTAGCAGGTCCGCTTTAGTTACAATGTGTCAGGTCTCTAAGACCTTAAATGAAAAGTTATGAATTGTTTTCTTTGTTTGTTTCTGAATGACTGGGTAAATTCATTGAATGGCTAATGTATGGTTGGTGAAATATGAATTATAATGGGCTGTACTTGACAATGCTAAGCACTTGAAATGCATTCTGTGCTGCCTTGCTGTGTGGGGTGATCGGGGTAAAATGGTTCGGGGGGGGGTATGGTGTCTGATTCTGAACACTAAAGGCCATATTGTCTATGGAGATGTGATCCTTATGTGCCTGAATAAAACAATGTTTCAGCAGTTGATTAGTTGCCTTCTGTTTTTGCATGGCACTAACTCTTCACTTGTAGCCATCCATTTAGTTAGCAGTAGGCTATGGCATTGTATCTCACTTTATAAATGCATTTTAGATGCTGTACAGTTCTGCATCTTAATGTACAGTCCATGCGGAAAGGAGAGTATTAGTTTTTCCAAAGGATATATTGTCATCTCTGTATGGTTTGAAATGTCACTTCACATTAGCACCTCAGCCTACAGATCACAGTGAATTTATTACTGTCTGAGTAGTTGGCTATTCCTACAGGCATAATTACACTTAAATGTAAAATCTTAGGCTAGTGACAAAAGGATACTAGCAAATGGTAAGAAATACCGCACGTGTGTAACGTCACTAGCATATCCCATGCACACAAAGTACAATAGCTTTGAACTCTTTCAGTACAGCAGAGAAAGAGGCCAAGTGACCGAGACAACTGGTCCCAAAATCTGTCTTCTGCAACATGAATTTCTAAAAATGTAATGCTCACCAAGCAACAAGTTATTGTATGGCGGTCAATGAGTGTCAAATGTGGAGTGTGCCTGTTCACACACATCTGCCCTCTCATTGGCTAGACTGGTCCCACGTGATCTTGCCGCCTCTCAACTGCCTTCCCTTTATGACACTTCTTTCTGTTTGAGCGACCACTGAGTATCTGGTTAATATAATGGATCATCTGTCTATCAGTGCATTTATATGGTGTTGAGTACATTGTATTTAATAGTAAATCACATGAATAATGTGACAACACTTCTACTTGAGAATAATGCATCTCAAATGCTGGTGGTGTTCCCCTGCTCAGATGAGGCATTCCAGACTAAGGAAATTACCTCTAACATTTTTGGCAGTTAAATATAACAAAACATAAAATGCAATTGTTAACAAATTTGTTCACTAGCATGATCACTGTACTTTTAGTTTATGGTTTGCCATTAGCCAATCGGTGTTCAAAGCACATGAATGCTGCCTAACATATAGGTGGCGTTCCCCTGCTTAGAGGTTGCATGCATCAAAACAATGGTTGCGCGCCACGTCATCGACTGTGCTATCGACGGCCAGATTGCTGTAACGTGGTTAGCTGATACGTAAAATACCTTTCCAGGTGTAAGATCTGGCATGTGTCTGCAACATCTGGGCAGAGGAACGTGCCCAAAATGTGGCATGCTGATACATAAAATACCTATCCAGGGATTGAAAAATCTGCCAGTCGTCAGCAAAGTCTAAGCAGAGAATTAGTTAAGTAACATGTCTGATCTGCAGAATATGCTTATATAATTGAACTGTTGATCTCGTTATTAGAATGTCTCCCTTCGGATTCTGGTGTTGGCAGCTGCACTTCCTCATATGGGCCTCAGTCACATGTCCCTGTTGCTATACAGAATATCAGAAAGAGAATAGGGCAAAGGAGGTCAGAAGGGAACATTGTTTCCATAGGTGAATATGTATCTAATATAAACCATGTGAAGGGATGGTGTGAGTAATGGGGAACCAATCACTTGTCTCCACAATGTCTGTGCGTCAGTCTCTCCTTGGGCCTTGGGGGAGATTATCCTCTCCCCTGGTTTCTTTTTTTAGCAAGGTGGAGACTAAGTAACGAAATATGTCCTTTTGTGTTCTTAGTACTGAACAAAATAACAAGTTCTTTATACTGGAGGCCAAGTCCTGGCATAGGATGTGTGGGGTTGGTGTTTGGAACCATCTGAGGTTGCACCTACAGTGGGGGGAAAAAGTATTTAGTCAGCCACCAATTGTGCAAGTTCTCCCACTTAAAAAGATGAGAGAGGCCTGTAATTTTCATCATAGGTACACTTCAACTATGACAGACAAAATGAGGAAAAAAAATCCAGAAAATCACATTGTAGGATTTTTAAAGAATTTATTTGCAAATTTTGGTGGAAAATAAGTATTTGGTCACCTACAAACAAGCAAGATTTCTGTCTCTCACAGACCTGTAACTTCTTCTTTAAGAGGCTCCTCTGTCCTCCACTTGTTACCTGTATTAATGGCACCTGTTTGAACTTGTTATCAGTATAAAAGACACCTGTCCACAACCTCAAACAGTCACACTCCAAACTCCACTATGGCCAAGACCAAAGAGCTGTCAAAGGACACCAGAAACAAAATTGTAGACCTGCACCAGGCTGGGAAGAAATCAACTGTGGGAGCAATTATTAGGAAATGGAAGAGGTACAAGACCACTGATAATCTCCCTCGATCTGGGGCTCCACGCAAGATCTCACCCCGTGGGGTCAAAATGATCACAAGAACGGTGAGCAAAAATCCCAGAACCACGCGGGGGGGGGGGGGGGGGGGGGGGGGGCGGCTAGTGATTGACCTGCAGAGAGCTGGGACCAAAGTAACAAAGCCTACCATCAGTAACACACTACGCCGCCAGGGACTCAAATCCTGCAGTGCCAGACGTGTCCCCCTGCTTAAGCCAGTACATGTCCAGTCCCGTCTGAAGTTTGCTAGAGAGCATTTGGATGATCCAGAAGAAGATTGGGAGAATGTCATATGGTCAGATGAAACCAAAATATAACTTTTTGGTAAAAACTCGTCGTGTTTGGAGGACAAAGAATGCTGAGTTGCATCCAAAGAACACCATACCTACTGTGAAGCATGGGTCTGGAAACATCATGCTCTGGGGCTGTTTTTCTGCAAAGGGACCAGGACGACTGATCCGTGTAAAGGAAAGAATGAATGGGGCCATGTATCATGAGATTTTGAGTGAAAACCTCCTTCCATCAGCAAGGGCATTGAAGATGAAACGTGGCTGGGTCTTTCAGCATGACAATGATCCCAAACACACCGCCCGGGCAACGAAGGAGTGGCTTCGCAAGAAGCATTTCAAGGTCCTGAAGTGGCCTAGCCAGTCTCCAGATCTCAACCCCATAGAAAATCTTTGGAGGGAGTTGAAAGTCCGTGTTGCCCAGCAACAGCCCCAAACATCACTGCTCTAGAGGAGATCTGCATGGAGGAATGGGCCAAAATACCAGCAACAGTGTGTGAAAACCTTGTGAAGACTTACAGAAAATATTTGACCTCTGTCATTGCCAACAAAGGGTATATAACAAAGTATTGAGATAAACTTTTGTTATTGACCAAATACTTATTTTCCACCATAATTTGCAAATAAATTCATAAAAAATCCTGCAATGTGATTTTCTGGATTTTTTCCCCTCATTTTGTCTGTCATAGTTGAAGTGTACATATGATGAAAATTACAGGCCTCTCTCATCTTTTTAAGTGGGAGAACTTGCACAATTGGTGGCTGACTAAATACTTTTTGCCCCACTGTATCTTGAGATGGTATATAACCCAGAGGCTCACTCCACTCAGTGGGAACTCATTCCATTCACATTGTTGGTGGTTTGACCAGCTCCCTTATCAATACATTTTTAATAAAGAGAATATATTGATTCATGATTGACCTTGACTCTCCCCATTATTGATTCAAATATCCACTACAAGAGGTACGTGCCCGTTTGCCTGCATCAACCACTGGTTGCATGCCATGTCATCAATTATGCCGTCGGGCACCCGATTGCTGTAACATATGGTGGTTAGCTGATATGTAAAATACCTATGCGGGTGTTGTAAGATCTGGCATGCGTCAGCAATGTCTGAGCAGGGGAACACAGGGAACACCCTGGAGGGGAGCCTGCTCCTTATTGGCCACCACACACCTCCATCAAAAAACTATAACAACCACCTGGAAAGAGGCAGGCCTTTGCTAGAAAGGGTGCTCACCTGTATTCATTAGCCCTCTTTCCACTAACAAAACCAGTTCAACAGAGTCTTACAGATTGTATACTGTAGAATGTATTATTGTGGTGGCCAATGTTAAGTATATCCCTATTGAAAACATCTATATTGTTTGTAACAGAACCTGGGCTAGCAGACAATAGCTAGCCCTCCAACCTGGCCTTGCAAAATTGGCTTGAGCAAGATGGAAAACTAGCCAGACAGGTAAATTAGACCCTAGCTGTTGGATATCTATTCCCAATGAAGTGTCCCAGTTCAGTTATTGTTTCCCTGGAGCAGGTCTCCTGGGGCCCCGGACCTCAGGTGGCCAAGCCTACAGAAAATGGGGAGGAGTGGAGATGTCTACTAAGGTCAATACTATGCTGATGGCCAAGGGGAAAACTGATGGTTCCTCTGCCACTATCTGATAAGGTGAACAAGGGTTAATGTAACTTTGTCTTCCTCCATCCTGGTCCTGAGGAACCACTGTCCAGGCTTTGGATCCAGCTCTAAGGGGCAACGATCCATTGGGACTCAAACTACAGACTAGCGTTTGTTCATACTTGTGTTTGAAAACTGTCCTTATTGTCAAGTACAAAACATTAGGAGACATTACTAATATTGAGTTGCACCCCCTTTTGCCCTCAGAACAGCTTCAACATTTTCTGGGGGAGGACTACAAGGTGTTTAAAGTGTTCCACAGGGATGCTTGGCCCATGTTGACTCCAATGCTTCCAGCAGTTGTCAAGTTGGCTGGATGTCCATTGGGTGGTAACCCATTCTTGAAACACAGGAAACGGTTGAGCATGGAAAATCCCAGAAAGTTGCAGTTCTTCACACACACAAACCGGTGTGCCTGGAACCTACCATACCCCATACAAAGGCTCTTGAATCATTCACCCTCTGAACGGCACACATACACAATCCATGTATCAAGGCTTAGAAATCCTCCTTTAACCTGTTTCCTCCCCTGCATCTACACGGATATAAGTGGATTTAACAGGTGACATCAACCAGGGATCATAGCTTTCACCTGGATTCATCTGGTCAGTTTGTCAGGGAAAGAACATGTTCCTAATGTGATGTATACTTGTACGCACAGGGGTGCTGTCATAAGAAACTGACAGAACTTAAAGCCCTGTGGATCGATGAGGAATTTAAAAGCTGTCTGGTTGAGGGACGAGGCAAAAGGAGTGATGAATACGTTTGGCTGCACATCTGATTGAGAAATGCCTAAACTGAAAAGAAATTGTATTATGAAGCCAAGATAAGTGACATAACCTATAGTGGAAAAAAAGCTTCCGAATACTTTAAAGGAAATTATGGACAGACTAAATTAACTAATTGAATCAGATTGCTCATTTATCACAACCTTTTGATGGTGCCAATTAAATAATTACTACTTCATTGGCAAACGTAGGCATGAAATGCCAACAACAAACTGAGCCATGCTATTCATGCATGAAATACCTAATGAAAGAAATGTGCAATTTAAAATGAGTTAGTTTGGGTCAGATGGAAAAATGTATTGTCAATAAATGAGAAACTACCTGGTATTGACAATTTAGATGGAAAGCTACTGAGGATGGTAGCCTCACGGCCGGCAAGGCCTCCGCCTGTGGCTGCAGATTGACAGGGGCGGCCTATTCTGAGCTAAACTGACCAAGACTCACCTCAAACACAGAAAACCTCACAATTCTGCCCCAAAACAATGACAATTTCTCTCAAACAGTGGCATATGGACTTTTTACGTGATTGCTGATGCCGCCCTTTGATAGGCAGTGGCCACTTTGTCAAAGGCAGGGGAGCCAAACAACGCGCTTTAGGTACTCGTTGTGGCGGGCCAGGCGCCTGCAGGCTGACTTTGGTCATCAGTTGAACTGTGTTTCCTCCAACACATTGGTGTGGCTGGCTTCCGGGTTAAGCGGGCGGGTGTTAAAGAGTGAGCATGACTCGACCTTCGCCTCTCCTGACCTTGTTGGGGAGTTGCAGCGATGAGACGATCGCAATTGGATGTCACGAAATTGGGGAGATTGTGGGAGCTGTGCTGTTAGATTTCAGTGCAGCCTTTTGATATTATGAACCACGTGTTAAAAAAAAACGTATGGCTTTTCAACCTCTGCCATTTCATGGATTCAGATGTTATTAAACACGTCAAGTGTGGTGTGCCCTCTACTCTTCTATTTTTACTAATGACCTGGCATTAAACAAAGCCTGTGTGTATGTACGCTGATGATTCAACCCCATATGCTCAACTTGACTTGCCTAGTTAAATAAAATTTACACATCCACAGCTAGTGAAATCACTGCAACCCTAAACAAAGCGTTTTAGTCCGTTTTAGAATGGGTGACCAGTAATAAACTAGTCTGGAACATCTAAGAGCATTGTATTTGGTACAAATCGTTCCCTAAATTCTAGACCTCATTGAATCTGATCATTAATAACGTTTCTGTTGTGGAGGCTAAATTACTTTGTGTTACCTTGGATTGTAAACTGTCATGGTCAAAACATATTGATTCAATGGCTGTAAAGATGGGGAGAGGTCTGTCTGTGATTATAGATGCTCTTCTTTTTTGACACCACACTCCACAAAGCAAGTCCTGCAGGATCTAATTTAATCTTGATTATTGCCCAGTTGTATGGTCTTGCTCTTCAGTGTAATCAGAGGGTTAATATCAATACTATGCATGCCAGTCTCTCTTGGCTAAAGGTAGAGGAGACATTGACGGCATCACTTTTCTTTCAATTGGGAGTGCTATATTCAAAATTGTTTGCATAGTCAACTTACACACAGCTCTGACACACACTTACCCCACCAGACATGCCACCAAATTCAAGAAAACGTACAGTATTATATAGAGCCATCATTGCAAGGTTCCATCTCAGAAGTGGGCAGCAAATCTGTTTTTTTTTTAAACAGATAAAGCAACACCTAATTACACAATACTGCTCCCCTATTTGACTTAGATATTTTGTGTGTATATGCTGATATGTAGGCTGTGTGACATTTTAAATGTATGTACACTGGGTCACACATGTGTTTACATCCATGTTATTGAGCATTTCCCATGATAATCCATCCACCTGACAGGTGTGGCATATCAATAAAATGATTAAACAGCATGATCAATACACAGGTACATCATTAAACAGTTACACCTGTGTACATACATCGCTTCCAACGCCGTTTTAGAGAGTTTGGCAGTACATCCAACCGGACTCACAACTGCAGACCACGTGTATGGCGTTGTGTGGGAGTGGTTTGCTGATGTCAACGTAGTGAACAGTGTCCCATGGTCGCGGTGGGATTATGGTATGGGCAGGCATAAACTACGGACAACAAACACAATTGCAATTCATCGTTGACAGTGTTAATGCACAGACATACCGTGACGAAATCCTGAGGCCCATTGTCGTGCCATTCTTCCGCTGTAATCCCCTCACGTTTCAGCATGCTAATGCACTGCTCCATGTCGCAAGGATCTGTACACAATTCCTGGAGGGTGACAATGTCACAGTTCTTCCATGGCCTGCATACTCCCCAGGCAGGTCACCCGTGGAGTATGGTACGTACAGGTTGTCTACATTACAACCAGAAACACAATGAATATGATGTATATGCTGTATTATGCTAAAGTGTAATAGTAACCCCCCCCCCCCCCATTCTGTTTTACAGGCATGTAAATATCGGTTCCCTAAGGACCACGCTGTCATCAACTGTTTTATTGTTTTTAATGTGTTTTATGGACTCTTGAAAGATGAGTCCCAATGAGGACTAAAATATCCTAATAAAATGTTTTGTGAAGGCTACCCATGTTATTTTCGATCAACTTTATTTGTACTAAATAGATTATAGTACTACTTGATGACAACCCAAGTGTACTTCTACTTGCTCAAATGGCCTCACTAAAAGTATAGTAAGTGTGGCCTACTTATAAGTAGGACTGAGCATTGACTGAAATTGCATTCAATTCTACTCCAGGCAGAAATGAGTGTTTGAGTCAGGAAAGTTCTCGAACTCTACATGTCAGAATAGAATGTTGAATAAAGGCTGACAGAATGATGCAGGGGAAACATAAAATAGATGTGCAGTTCTATAGCTCATCTCATGCTGTTCTACACATTTTGCGTTTACAGAATTTAGCACTTTTAAAGCTGAAAACTACTTGTTGACTGAGGGCACATTATTGTTTGCTAAATGCAGACCAGCCAACTACGCATTGGCAGTGACACGCATTTGACCCTCTTCTCACGCACTCAATTTATCTCACGCTTTGAAAAGTACTACATTTATTTAACTAAGTCGTCCATTTTATATAGTCCATTTTATATACTATATAGTATAGTTATATAGTGCGTAAACTTTTCTTCTGCGCTCCAATCTTTTTGAAATCTGCGCCTGCAATTTATCACGTGCGTAACCTCATCATTTTCCTGTCTTGCCACAGCACTGTGAACCACCGCACATTGAAGCATATGATTGGTCTAGTTAAGTAAGGGATTGGATGCATGTTTTAAAGAAATGCCTCTCAATATTGGAGATCAAGAACGTTATCTGCTCAGTTGATAAAACTGTGAAAAGAATATCTCTATGTACAATATTGTCAAAGTTAGGTTGTTACTCCCGTCCCTATTGCAAAAAGGCAGCCTTTTGACAGCATGTCCTAAAGTCAATTTCGTGATTGGCATTTAGGCTGTGACAACGAAAAGGCAGCAGACTACAGTAAGTTTTAGCAGGGACGTTTGGTAGGGTGACCTGATTTGTAGCTATGTACATTTTGTCTTTGTGCTCTGGGAAGGAAGTCAGCAGGAACTAAATTAATTCCAAACTCTACTAAAGAGAGCTCTGAATACCTCACTCACCATGCAGATTGATGAGTGAGAAATAAACTACCTGGATTTATGGATCATCGAAGAGAAGGACGCATTATGGGCAGACTAATACACAAAGCCCACAGACTGGAGTACCTTGCTATGTGTGGATAGTATGCATCAACTTCCCCTCAAGAATGGTCTACCATCTAGCCAGTTATGCAGGGTCAAATCATTCTGTGGCCACAAGACATATTTTGACAGCAATGCAAAAAAAAATAACAGCTAAATTCAACATGAGGCTACAAAGACAACTCTTGATGCTGCAATGACATATCTCAAACTAAGAATTACTAAAAACTTGGAAGAAAAACAACACTTCGGTCTTTTGCACTGAGTACACCAAGGGTTCAGAGAAAATGAAAGCAATCCTGAAAAAGCACTGGCATATTCTGCAATCAGACAAAATTGCACACCTTTTCAAGGAACCCCCACTGGTGGTCTAGAAGCATGGTCGCAATATTGGACATAACTTGGTGAGATCTGACTCTTGACACCCATTCCAAATGGGAATGACACATGTTGTTCATGTGCACAGTGCAACAGCACAATTAAAAACATCCTTCAGACAACCACATACAGGTTGAAAAATCCCTGTTAGGGGTATCATCTCATGCAAGACCAAGGGAGTAATCTATCATCACCTGTTCATGTGGAAAAGCCTACGTAGGACAAGTGAAAATGCAGTTAAAACAACGCATAGCTGAACACTGCACCTCAATCAGGTGTAAAAACATTGACTATCCAGTAGCAGCTCACTTTGTTGAAGCTAACCATCCCATCCTCCCTCAAATACACAGGCATTGAGCATGTTGCTCTACCAAGGAGAGGAGGTAACATGGAGATCCTACTATTACAAAGGGAGGCTCACTGAATATCTAAAAACATTGACCCCTAGTGGTCTGATTGTTGACTTTGATCTCATGGCCTTATGAACAATTCTTTATTTTATGAACAAGTCGTATAAATTAATATATTCTTTCTACAACCTATTAGCATACTCCTAATATGTTCCCTCTGATGCTTATTATACATTAAGGTTGAACCAAAATATGACATGTAACAAATGAAATGGTATGCAAAACAAATATGTGACATTGAATTAAACAATGTGCATGTTGATGCTAATAGTATGTACAATATTCAATTCTGTTTCTATATAACAATAGCCTAATATATTTAATATGCCAGAAACTATTGTTTTTTTTAACAGTTTCACTAATTCATTCTAATTAACTTAATCATTATGACACACCCCTCACTATTGTCATTGGTTGCACTAATTGCACTGTTTGTCTACATAACCTGGTTCAAGTATTCATGACATTACCCTGTAGAAGGCACAGTGATGCCGAAATGTTGGTTTCCCAATAAATTACTGGGAGTTTATATATGGAGTGTGCGACTCTCTATTTTGATAGTTTATTCACCTTTAGTCAGCACCTCCACACAAACACATTTTTCTGGGTGTGTGCAAGCTCATGTTTTTTGTTCTACCTATATCCCCCCACTAGAATCCCCACATTAATGAAGACAACTTCTTCATCCTGGAATGGGAAATCATTCATTTCCAGGCCCGGGGACATGTACTAGTCTGTAGCGACCTAAATGCAAGAACTGGACAAGAACCTGACACCCACAGCACACAGGGGGACAAACACCTGCCTGGAGGTGACAGCATTCCCTCCCCCATATGCCCCCTTAGGCACAACTATGACAACATAACCAACAAAAACGGGTCACATCTCCTACAGCTCTGTCGCACGCTGGGTATGTATATAGTCAATGGTAGGCTTCGGGGGACACCCATGGTTGGTACACCTATAGCTCATCTCTTGGCAGTAGTACTGTAGACCTCTGCCCTCAATCCAGAGTCTCTGAGCGTTCACAGCCAGCCCACTGACACCCCTATCAGATCACAGCAAAATCATAGTCTACTTGAACAGATCAATACTCAATCATGAGGCATCAAAGCCAAAGGAACTGAATAATATTAAGAAATGCTATAGATGGAAGGAATGTAGTGTGGAAACTTACCAAAAAACAATTAGGCAACAACACATTCAATCCCTTTTAGACAACTTCCTGGACAAGACGTTCCACTGCAATAGTGAAGGTGTAAACTTGGCATTAGAAAATCTAAACCATATATTTGACCTCTCAGCTTCCCTATCAAATCTAAAAATTTCAAACAGAAAACCGAAGAAAATGAACAACAATGACAAATGGTTTGATGAAGAATGCAAAAACCTAAGAAAGAAATTGAGAAACCTATCCAACCAAAAACATAGAGACCCAGAAAACCTGAGTCTATGCCTTCACTATGGTGAATCCCTAAAACAATACAGAAATACACTACGGAAAAAGAAGCAATAGCATGTCTGAAATCAGCTCAATGTAATTGAAGAATTCATAGACTCTAACCACTTCTGGGAAAATTGGAAAACTCTAACCAAACAACACAAAGAGATATCTATCCAAGTGGAGATGTATGGGTCAATCTTTTTGGCCCTATAACAAAGAACAAACAGTAAAAACATATACATGATCAAATAAAAATATTAGAATCAACTATTAAAGACTGAATGAACTACAGGACAAAAAATAAACGCTCCAGCCCAAAAAGGCCTGTGGTGTTGATGGTATCCTCAATGAAATTATAAAATATATCTTAAACTCTTTAACATCATCCTTAGCTCTGGCATCTTCCCCACTTATTGGAATAAAGGACTGATCACCGCAATCCGCAAAAGTGGAGACAAATTTTGATCCCAATAACTACAGTGGGATATGCGTCAACAGCAACCTTGAGAAAATCCTCTGCATTATCATTAACAGCAGACTCGTACATTTCCTCAGTGAAAACAATGTACTGAGCAACTGTTAAATTGGCTTTTTACCAAATTACAATACGACAGACCACATATTCACCCTGCACACCCCAATTGACAAATAAACAAACCAAAACAAAGGCAAAGTCTTCTCATGCTTTGTTGATTTCAAAAAAGCCTTCGACTCAATTTGGCATGAGGGTCTGCTGTACAAATGTTGGGGGAAAAACACAAGACATTATACAATCCATGTACACAAACAAGTGTACGGTTAAAATTGACAAAAATCACGCACATTTCTTCCTAAAGGGCCGTGGGGTGAGACAGGGATGCAGCTTAAGCCCCACCCTCTTCAACATATATATCAACGGATTGGCGAGGACACTAGCACAGTCTCCAGTAGCCGGCCTCACCCTACTAGAATCTGTCTACTATTTGCTGATGATCTGGTGCTTCTGTCACCAACCAAGGAGGGCCTACAGCAGCACCTAGATCTTCTGCACAGATTCTGCCAGACCTGGGCCCTGACAGTAAATCTTAGTAAGACAAAAATAATGGTGTTCCAAAAAAGTCCAGTCGTCAGGGCCCCAAAGATAAATTCCATCTAGACACCTTTGCCCTAGAGCAAACAAAAAACTATACATTACATACCTTGACCTAAACATCAGCGCCACAGGTAACTTCCACAAAGCTGTCCACGAGCTGAGAGACAAGGCAAGAAGGGCCTTCTATGCCATCAAAAAGGAACATAAAATTTGACATACCAATTAGGATCTGGCTAAAAATACTTGAATCAGTTATAGAACTCATTGCCCTTTTATGGTTGTAAGGTCTGGAGAAGAGTCCCCTTAGCATGCTGGTCCTTGGGCTCTGTTCACAAACAGACCTTACAGAGCCCAAGGACAGCAAAACAATTAGACCCAACCAAATCTTGAGAAAACAAAAAGATTATTACTTAACACATTGGAAAGAATTAACAAAGAAACAGAGCAAACTAGAATGCTATTTGGCCCTAAACAGTGAGTACACAGTGGCAGAATAACTGACCACTGTGACTAACCCAAACTTAAGGAAAGCTTTGACTATGTACAGACTCAGTGTGCATAGCCTTGCTATTGAGAAAGGCCGCTGTAGGCAGACCTGGCTCTCAAGAGAAGACAGGCTATGTGCACACTGCCCACAAAATGAGGTGGGAACTGAGCTGCACTTCCTAACCTCCTGACAAATGTATGACCATACTAGAGACACATATTTCCCTCAGATAACACAGATCCACAAGAATTTGAAAACAAATTTTGATAAACTCCCATATCTACTGGGTGAAATACCACAATGTGCCATCACAGCAGCAAGATTTGTAACCTGTTGCCACAAGAAAAGGGCAACCAGTGAAGAACAAACATCATTGTAAATACAACCAATATTTATGTTTATGTAACAGTTTAGCTTCTGTCCCTCTCCTCACCCCTACCTGGGATCGAACCAGGGACCCTCTGCACACATTGACAACAGCCACCCTCGAAGCATCGTTACCCATCGCTCACAGCCCTTGCAGAGCAAGGGGAACAACTACTTCAAGGTCTCAGAGCGAGTGATGTCACCAATTGAAACACTATTAGCACGCACCCCACTAACCATTTCACACCGGTTACACTCACCCCCCTTTTGACCTCCCCCTTTTCCACAGCAACCAGTGATCCGGGTCACGGCACCAATGTAACAGTTTAGCTTTCGTCCCTCTCCTCGCCCCTACCTCGGCTTGAACCAGGGACCCTCTGCACACATTGACAACAGCCACCCTTGAAGCATCGTTACCCATCGCTCCACAAAAGCAGCGGCACTTGCAAAGCAAGGGGAACAACTGCTTCAAGGTCTCAGAGCGAGTGACGTCACTGATTGAAACTCTATTAGCGCGCACCCCGCTAACTTGCTAGTCATTTCACATCGGTTAAATTGACTTATTTTCCCTTTTGTACTTTAACTATTTGCACAGCATTACAACACTGTATATAGACACATAATGACATTTGAAATGTTTTTATTATTTAGAAACTTCTATAAGCGTAATGTTTACTGTTCATTTGTATTGTTTATTTCACTTTTGTTTATTATCTACTTCACTTGTTTTGTCAATGTTAACATATGTTTCCCATGCCAATAAAGCCATTGCGTTGAATTGAAATGAATATTCAATTCTCTGGCAACAGCTCTGGTGGACAAATTTGTTCACAAAATTGGAGAGAAATAAGCTTTTTGTGCTTATGGAACATTTCTGCAATCTTTTATTTCAGCTCAGGACCAACACTACATGGTGCGTTTAAATTTTTGTTTTGTATATTTTTTCAGTCATTCGTGGGCAGTTTTGAATAAGAAATACAAATAAGCATTGGATGTGAAATGCTCCAGGAATATAATATATTTTTTGACATTTTAGTATTGTGGACATGCTAGGCAACTCATAAACACCATATTTTCTAGAGTAAGATGATGGCAAGAGTCTTCAACCAGTAGGCATAAACCACCTGAATATTGATATTCATTAGATTTCTCTTGAAGGTTTGGTGATTTTGAGAAATGAATTGGTATAACAAGAACATTTTCAAACACCCAGCACTTGGTAAACATGGATCAGTGGTGGCCAACCCTCCTGAAGAGCAAGCATGATTTTATTCCAGCCCTTTTTAAAGTGATAGTTCACCCAAACTACAAAATGTTTGTGTCCTTACCTTGAAAGCAGTCTATGGACAAGGAGACTGCAATCTATGATTTGGTTACCCACTGCCATCAACCGTTAAAATTTCCTGGCCAAAATGTTGGTGTAGTGCGAACGCTACACTGTGTTGCATACAACTGTCCACCTGAGAACAGGGATTAATCCCTGCTTCCAACCTTCCCACTGTTTCTCGCATTGGCCTGTCTCCCTATCTCATTTCATTACTGTCTGAATAAAGTGTCAAACCACCTTTTTTTGCATACTTCACCTGTCATCCACCAAAAATTGCAATGTAACAAGTGGTCCAGTTTTGAGTGTTCATTTCATGTTCAAAGCATTCAGAATACACCTGACCCGTGTTTTATTTCTTTTTTATTTTCCACCCTGGTCATAGGCCTAAGCCATGTCAAAATATGTAGAATTGCAGGAAATTGGTTTTAAAATAGTAACGTTTCCCCCTGTCTAGGGGTTGTGCCAGTCAGTGGGCAAGGAAATTCACATAGCAAATCTCTCCAAGCTTTCTTCAAAAGTTGGCAGCTCTGCAAAATTAACAAACGAAGTAGGCAGCAGCATATATTTCACTAGGCAAGTCAGTTCAGAACAAATTCTTAATGACGGCCTAGGAACAGTGGGTTAACTGCCTTGTTCAGGGGTAGAACGACAGATTTTCACCTTGTCAGCTCAGGGATTCCATCCAGCAACTGTTTGGTTACTAGTCTGATGCTCTAACCACTAGGGTACCTGCCGCAGCCGTAAAGCACAGTGACATGCCTCGATGCAGTCCTATTGGTTCGTTATTGGGGGTGTGGCTTTCAGGGGTGTGGCGTTCGTTATTGGGGGTGTGGCTTTCAGGGGTGTGGCTTTCTTTTTGGCAACACATCCCGTGAATGAATCTGTTCTGTCATATTTCATCAAATCGGACTAACTCAGTGCACTGCTTGCTATGAACTCTATATGATGGTGTTTGCATGTTTATGTAAAAAGACTAATGGCCTGTTTGGAACACAGACAAGTAAAGAGAAGTTTTTGTTGTTGTTGCTAAATCTGATTTAGTGGGCCATGGCTCCCCATTGGGCCCACCCTGGCCTACGCCTCTGGTTAAGAAACATAATCTAAAATCTAAGGTTACCACAAATGATTCTGACAGAAGGGATATCTTCAGTCATGACCACTCCAGGTCTTAAGGTGGCAGTAAAAACTCATCTCTGCACTGTAAATACATATTACAGAGAGAAGAAGAAAGAGGGCTATCGTAAATCGCCACTATTTACATTGCTTTGCGTCCACCGCCTGCTGATTGCCGGTAAAATGGGGCAGGGCTAGAGCAGTTCCGTAACGCTTTGCCGAATTTGGAGCAGTTCATAAATGTGATTGTGAAACATAGCAATTACCGCTCGATTAGACACTATGGATCCCAATCGGATAATTCAAGCACTGAAAGGGACGATAGATCCCAACCTTCGGATAGCGGCTGAAAACGAACTCAATCAGGTGGGTGAATGGCCAAAATAACTTTGTTGTTTTTGTTATCCGGGCAGCATGAACCTATTTCCAGAAAGGTTTGTCCGTGTTTATGATTTGGATCGCAATAAGGCCATGTTTCGGGATCAATGATTTGTCGTTCTTTAACTTATATGTGCATCTCTCTGTTTATTTTGTAGGATACGAAACAGTAGTTTGACATGTAATGTAACTTCCGACACAAACTGTTGCACCGGAGAACAATAGAATTTTGAGGCAGTGTGTGCACACTGTGCAGCAGTCCAGAGATGTGGCTGTTCGTGAAACAATCTAGCTAGCAAGTGTCCGATTGGATTGTAATTGTAGACATAATGCGCGAGTTGAAACATTGTAACAATTGCAGCAATTTCAGCCAGCGATAGTAAAAGTTTACAATTTTGATGGGATTTGACCGGTGAATTCGCCCGAATCGCTCTTTCATCCAAAACCAAATCTAAATGCGATAGACAAATGCATCTTGTCAAAGCATCTTAAAGGGTCAATCTGCAATTGCTACATCTTTTTTTCGACTATAAATTCATGATATGTACTCATTGATTCTTGAAGAATCTCCCGAGTTTAGTTCCACTCTCCCACCCCATCAGAATCCAAAATATAAACTTGTTTCACTTTGTTTGTAAACAAAGGGAAATGTAAACAAACTCTACAGCCTCGTGTTTATTTCATGGATGGTCAGGCCTTGCATCCATAGCGCTGTCTATGAATTTAAGAGTAGTTCATTTTCTTCAGCCACTTCCTCAGCTTTTTACTGAATTAGGGGCGGGCAGAACGCTGTGTTAGTTGGAAGATGTGTAACATAAGACTTGTAGCATATGCAGACCTAGGTCATGATTGCATCACTGATAATAACTACATCTGCAATAGGCCTGCACTGCCTTGACTTTACATAATGTCCACTTCAGTAGGTTTGCACTAATCAGGACAAAAGATTGGCATTTGCTGGAGACAGAATGCTGACTGTTCTGCAGCAGGTGAGCAGTTTTGACAGGCAGAGGAGGAGGGATAGAGGGAGATAGTGAGAGAAAGCGTTCGGTACAAAATATCCCTCCTTTTTTAAATAGTTGGTTGCTGGTTTAATCTTTGACAGACCATGGCTTGTTCTACTACCTTAAATCTGATAACTGGTCTGGGAGCGAGTGAATAAGCTACATGCTTCCCCTGTTGTGTATTTTCCTTATTCTTCAGTTAGTACTGACCTCAACAAACAACCTGGGAATCCACCTCCTTCCACTCCGCCGTGTCACCATAAAGATGTTTTGACCCCTGTGCTCAGCGTGTGCTGTAGTTGTCAAACTGACCGCTGAAGTGGTCAGGCGTTTGACTGTATGTGGTCCAATTTGGGTTGAGCTCATTTCAAGGCAGTCTTATCTTGTGTGTTCCAGTCGTACAAGATCATCAACTTCGCCCCCACTCTGCTCCAGATCATTGTGTCTGAACAGGTGGAGTTCCCTGTTCGCCAAGCAGGTAAGAACCTTGCCTCAGAACATGACATAAAGACCTGCATCTGGCTGTTTTTAAAACATCACTGGACCAATGCAACAGTTATAAACAACACTGATAATAGCCTCACTTTGGGCCGGTGTCCCGGACACAGATTAAGCCTCCTGGACAGAATGTCACTTTCAATGGAGATTCTTCATCAAGCTGGCTTTTTAGCTGCCACGTGAATGAATGAATTGTACGGTAGAATTGTGTCAGTCTTGCCAGTCTGAGTGATGTATATCTCTGTGCGCCAGCGGCCATCTACCTAAAGAACATGGTGAGCCAGTACTGGCAGGACCGCGAGCCCTCTCTAGGGGAGGCGGTGTTCCCCTTCAACATCCACGAGAACGACCGCACGCAGATCAGAGACAACATCGTGGAGGGCATCATCCAGTGTCCCGAGTCCATCCGGTGGGTCCTGCTGTCTTAACCTCCTTTACCTTCCTTAACCCACTCACCCTTACCTCTTAGCCTGATACTCAGGGCAGGTGGTGCAGTGCTCCGGTCCCCTGCTCTTCTCTACCTAGAGCCTTTGAAATTGTGTCACTTGACTGTATATGTAATCTGTGACTACAAGTGCCCAATGAAGAGCGATGGGAGGATCATTTAGTGATGGCATGTTAGAGAAAGAATACAATGCTGATGTATGTGTGTGTATTCTCTCTCCCAGGGCCCAGTTGACAGTGTGTTTGAGAGCCATCATAAAGCACGACTTCCCGGGGCGCTGGACGGCCATAGTGGATAAAATCGGCCTGTATCTGCAGTCTCAGAACAGTGGCAGCTGGTACGGCAGCCTCCTGGCCCTCTACCAGCTGGTCAAGACCTACGAGTGAGTCAACCACCCGAGGATCACTTACTAGTGATCAAGTCATAACGATGCTGTGTTTTGAGACACCATTTTTAGTCCGAGTTTAGTAGTTCTAGTGTATAAGCTGAGTGACATAAATTATTATTCCATTTACACTTTTCCGTCATTGCACCCAGCTTGTTGTCGATGATATCACATCTGCGTGCTGTCTCATGCTGATGTGCTGTGTGTGTCTGTCTGTGTCTATGTCTGTGTGTGTCAGGTATAAGAAGGCAGAGGAGAGGGATCCGCTGCTAGCAGCCATGCAGATCTTCCTGCCCCGTATACAGCAGCTTGTCACCCAGCTACTGCCTGACAGCACCATCTTCTCTGTCCTCGTACAGAAACAGATCCTCAAGATCTTCCACGCACTCGTACAGGTGAGAGAAGGGACTGTGTGTGTGACTGTGCGCTCAAGTGTCTGTGACTAACAGCATGTGGCGTGCGTGTGCACGTTTGTGTGATACTAATACCAGTGTGTGTCTATTCTGCTCCTACAGTACTCCCTGCCTCTCCAGCTGATTAATAACACAGTCATTACCCATTGGATGGAGATCCTCAGAGCTGTTATGGACAGGGATGTCCCCCCAGTAAGGTTTATTTCATCCTTCTTCATTGTGTAGACCTTCTGCAAATTCCTCTACCTATGTTTTTTTTATTGAAGGGGAGTAGCGAACCTCTGTTGTGTGTGTGTGTGTGTGTGTGTGTGGTTGCTAGGAGACGTTGGAAGTGGATGAAGATGACCGTCCTGACTTGGTGTGGTGGAAAAGTAAGAAGTGGGCCCTACACATCATCACCAGACTGTTCGAGAGGTGAGGGGACACGGGAGATGTATTTGTGTGTTGATGAATTTGGATGTATGTTGATGTGAATATGTTTGTCTGTTTGTGGATCGTTGCCTTTCTTTTCAGTCTAACCATGTTGTTCTATACTTCCGTGGCAGGTACGGAAGCCCAGGCAACGTGACAAAGGAGTACTTTGAGTTTGCAGACTTTTTCTTGAAGACGTACGCTGTAGGGATCCAACAGGTAAGAGTTTGTAACACTCTAAATATGACATCAAACCTTGAATGTATATATGTCTGTTGTCCACATCTACCAATGTTGATGTATGTGTGTACATGAGCAGCGGTAGTCTTCTGTTAAGTCTGACCCCATACCATCTGATGTGACCTCGTCTCTGGGTGGTCTCCTTCAGGTCCTGTTGAAGGTGCTGGACCAACACCGACAGAAGCAGTATGTCACGCCTCACGTTCTCCAGAAATCTCTTAACTACCTGAACCAGGGCCTGTCTCACTCCCTCACCTGGAAACACATGAAGCCACACATGCAGGTGGGTCACACACACACACACACACATACACACACACACACACACACATACACACACACACACACACACACACACACGTAGTAATTGATCTAATCTGAATACTGCTATGCTTCTAAAAACTATGTTGCAATTCCACTTCTAGTAGTTAGTAGTTAACCTGAACGTGTGTGTACTGTGTGTTCCACAGACCATCAGCCAAGAGGTGATCTTCCCTCTAATGTGTTACAAAGACGAGGATGAGAAACTGTGGCAGGAGGATCCATACGAGTACATCCGCATGAAGTTCAGTGAGTACACACGTTCTGTAACTCAGTCAGTTAGTAGTTACGGAGGTAGTGGGACATTGTATGGTCAGTACACACAATGACATGTCAGATTGAAAATGTACGGCTTCCATAGAATAGACATACAGTGAATTGTGAGCTTGGCTGTGTTTCTTTCTCTGTTCCAGATGTGTATGATGACCATGCCCTCCCTGCCACCGCCGCCCAGAGCCTCCTGTGTAAAGCAGCCCGCAAGAGGAAGGAGGTGAGTGGAGAACCACACTAGAACCTAACAAAAACTACCCAACAGTCCTAAATAGCTTATTTTCCTCATTTCCTTTCCTTAACTGAGTCTTCGCTGATATGACTTTCATCACTGCTCTGTCCCCCCCACCCCCCTCTTCCCAGGTTCTTCCCCAGATGATGGAGTTCTGCCACCAGATCATGATGGAGCCCTCTGCTGACCCCCGCAGGAAGGATGGGGCGCTGCACGTCATCGGCTCACTGGCCGAACTCCTACTGAAGGTCAGCAATGTGTGTGTCTCTGTACTTTCTCCTATTGTTTTATGGCCTGTTTAGTCTATCTGTGACTGAGTCTTCTCTTCCTGTTGTCGTCCTGTAGAAGCGGGTGTACAGGGAGCAGATGGAGCTGATGTTACAGAACTATGTGTTCCCTCTACTCAACTCCCCTCTGGGATACCTCCGGGCTAGGGTGAGAGAGAGACACACACACACACGCAGCGCGCTTTCACTCCAAGGTCCCTCTAACCCAACTCTTCTCATGGAGATGAGAATGGGTGTGTAAGAACATGTGTGAGTGTGTTTGCAGTTCTTCAATCTTTAAAATGGCTCCTTCCCTCTTTATATCTACAGTCCTGTTGGGTGCTACATTCCATACAGTTCCATCCATGTGAGTCAGAATGATCTGTCAGTCCTGTTTTATATAGACTAAACATCCCCTCCCTGCATTTCTTTACCCCCCTCACCCCTGCTCTTTTACTTACTGGCCACCTTCGGGCAGGTGAACGTGTTGGGAAGCACCACTGCACCTTTTGGTGACTGGAAGTGGATAGTGCTGATTTGTACATGATGTGGATAGGCTCCAAACTGATAGCGATGCCCATCCGTGTGGGATATAGATCAGTGATTGAAGATATAGATCAGTGATTGTAACCCTGTGTTTGTCCTCAGTCGTGCTGGGTGCTGCATTCGTTCAGCCCGCTGCATTTCCATAACGAGTTGGTCCTGAGGAATGCGGTGGAGCTGGTCAAACAGGGGCTCTTAGCAGACAAGGAGATGCCCGTCAAGGTGGAGGCTGCTATCGCCTTGCAGACACTGGTCAGCAACCAGGAGCAAGGTCTGAGGTTCACACACATACATGGATACACACACACACACACACACACACACACACTGAACCCTCTCTCTCCCTCTCTTTAGCTAAGGTCTACATCAGGCCCTACATCCGGCCTGTCATGCAGGAGCTGCTCCACGTCATCAAGGAGACGGAGAACGATGACCTCACTAACGTCATTCAAAAGATGATCTGCGAGTACAACCAGGAAGTGGCTGTCATCGCCGTCGACATGACCCAGAACCTGGTACGCCTCCACTGTCTTGCTCTACTGTTTAAATGTGTGTGTGTGTACAGGCGTCCGCATTTTTTTCTTGAGGCAAGCCAAAGTCGATAGCGGACTGCACCAAACATCTTCGTTAGATGTAAAAATGCATGACTAAGATCTCCTAGGCATGCCATTTTTTTGTTAGATTAATTCTGACTGTTTTGGCTGCGGTGTCTCAAGACGGACAAACAGTACTATTGTCGCTTTTTTCCCCCGTTTTTCAAGCAAAGGTCATTTAAGCCAGCACAGCCAAACCGAAGCATGCGAAAGCCTTAACACCGCCTGCATATGTGTGTCTCCAGGCTGAGATCTTCACCAAGGTGCTACAGAGTGAAGAGTATGAGGAGAGTGAAGACAAGACTGTGATGGCTCTGGGGATCCTCAGCACCATAGACACCATACTCACTGTTATGGAGGACCACAAGGAGGTGAGACAGACACTGGATACTCACTCACACATGCTACAGATGTACACACACACTCACCCCATTCCAAATCGAGTCCTCTGGAGCTCCAGTTGAATGTGTGATGATTGGTGATTGATTTGCTCCCTCTCCCCTGCTTTGTTTGAACACACAGTGTTATTGAGCACGGTGTGAATGTTATGTCAGACTAGGGCTGTGACGGTCATGTAATTTTGGGTGACTGTAATTGACCTGCCAAATTACTGTGCTCACCGTAATAACCGTTTGATCTTTTACACATTTTTGTTCCTCTCCGCTCCTGATTGCATGTGCCCCCATAGAAATAGAATGAATAGAACGGGCGTCCCCATTCAAGTCAATGATGGCGTAATGGGTGTACTGGCAGCTATTGCGAGTGTACCCATAGAAGTAAAATCAGGAAGTGTTTAACCATCAACATGTGCTGTGATTTGTTGATTCACCTCCACTGACATTACACAAAATACATACCATTGCATGAGCCACATCAGTTATCATTTGAATGAACAAATTACATTTCGGGCAAGGAGCATCAAAGTTTCATAACGTTGTTAAGAGTCCACGTTACTGCGGGAAACGGTCAACCGCGGGAATGCCCTGGCGTCCTGTCTTCAGCCGGCTGTTCGTTCCACTTTTTTCTTTTCATTCCCCATTTTACGGTTATGGTTATATATACGGTTATTTTCATGGAGGTCTTCATCCGTAACCGTCGGTTATACGGTAATTGTGCCAGCCCTATGTCAGACCGATATTAGCCTGGGATCAATAGATGATCTTTGACCTTTTGATATCACTTTCTCTTTCTGCCTGTATCTTTCCTCTCTCACCCTCTTGACTGCCTCTCGTTCTTTCGTTATCGTGTTCTCTCTCCCTCTCCATCTCCCTCTCTCTCAGATCACTCAGCAGTTGGAGGGCATCTGTTTACAGGTGATAGGCCTGGTGCTGCAGAAGCCCATCATAGGTATGGCAGGTGTGTGTGCTCACGTCACTCTGTTTTTGTGTGTACACACATACTCATTTGTTTGCTGTGTGTGTCTATTCCTCTCTGTGACCTTTTGTGCGTGTTTGCTTTTCACACTCACACACACCTCACACATATTCATCTCACTTCCCTGTTCCAGTGAGCCACCCCCCTCTTTTGTATAACACCTTGTCCATTTCCGTCTCATAATGAACACTGTCTAACTGTCAAAAGCTGTTCACCTTGCACTTCCCCAAATCCCAGATGACCAGGCACCATTCATGCCTGTAATTGGCTTGTGTGTGTATGTGTGTTTCTGGGTGTGTAATCCCATCTGTGGTGTGTGTGTGTGTGTGTAATCACATCTGTGCTGTGTGTGTGTAAGGAGAGAATACAGCTCTATGTTAATGAATGGATTATGTGATAACCTGTTATAACGAGAGTTTCCTTCAGGACGAGTGGAGGGGTCACTGTGGAAGATTATTTATCTTTCAAAGGGAAACATAAATTCGATGATCTGTTTCCTCCTCTTCTCCCTCCCCTCCAGAGTTCTACGAGGAGATTCTGTCCCTGGCGTTTGGGTTGACCTGCCAGACCATCTCCCCTCAGATGTGGCAGCTACTGGTGGTTCTCTACGGGGTCTTCCAGCACGACTGCTTTGACTACTTCACGGGTACAGTACTGAGTCACTGGTCAACGGTCACCTGTCTGTTAGTGAGAATATTGGGCTTACACACCTGTCTAGGTGAACATTGAATATCACAGTGAATGTAATGTTGAATAGCATGATGGTGACGCTGATGCTCGCCCAACACGATGATGATCTCGGTCTGGTCTCTTTCAGATATGATGCCTCTTTTGCACAACTACGTTACCGTGGATACAGACACGCTCCTGTCCAACCCCAAATACTTAGAGGTCATATACACCATGTGCAAAAAGGTGTGTGTGTGTGTGTATGTATGTGTTCAGGTAGAGTTTGATGAAGTGTCCCATGTTGACCTTTGACTCCTGTGCTGTAGGTGCTGACCAGTGATGCAGGTGAGGATGCAGAGTGTCACGCTGCTAAGCTGCTAGAGGTCATCGTCCTCCAGTGTCGGGGGAGGGGCATCGACCAGGTGAGAGGGACCGCGAAGGCTTCTGGGTAGTATTTAAGGGTAGACGTGGTCCCAGTTCAGCCCAAACCAGTTCGCTTTCCCTTCCCACACCCTGAATCTCCCGTTGGGAGGGATGATTGCTATCAATATTGTATTGATTCTTCTCTCTCAGCCCCATGTTATCTGCCACAGTTTTAATGATCTTCCTGTAAATGTCAGACAGATATTACCCAGTCAACAATAGCTATCTCTTGTTCTCTCTCTCTTTCTCACTCCCTCTTCCCCTCCAGTGTATCCCATTGTTCGTGGAGGCTGTGTTGGAGCGGCTAACCAGAGGTGTGAAGTCCAGTGAGCTGAGGACCATGTGTCTGCAGGTGGCCATCGCTGCTCTCTACTACAACCCAGCCCTGCTCATCCACACGCTGGACAACATGCACTTCCCCCACACCCCAATGCCCATCACCGCTCACTTCATCAACCAGTGGATGAATGATACTGAGTTCTTCCTGGGGTAAGTGTATAAACTAAGCCATACGCCTGTCGTGTCTTTGGCTATGCCGGATTAAGTGATATGACATGCTATTCTATAAAATCCTTTCTCCGTAATTAATATTACCTGATTGAGCTCATCATGTAAATGTAATTAGCTAGAGAGTCGGGGCACCACAAAATAATATTTATAGAGCTGTTATCTTCTGAATAAACTCTTAAAGACCTAGTAATATTTTACATCAATAGCAGTCAATATTAATCGTCACCTTAATTCAGTCTCATCTGAAAGTTGTAAATTCTTGGTTATCTTCACGAACCCTGGCTAACAAGTTGAGTCAGCAATACAAAATTGAGTTTAATTATTTATTTACTAAATACCTAACTAATCACACAGAATTACATATACGCAGAATGAATTATACCTTGATTACAAATTACGTCAAAGGAAAACGTTCCTAGCGGGCGGAACAGATATGACAGCTGGTTACACAAAAGAAAAGGGGCTGTTGTAGTAATGTCATTGTGTGGTAGACGGGATACTCTGTCTGTTCTTTCCTAACCTGCGTTTGCAGCTGCTGTTGCTAACTCAACGGCTAGGAGGTGTCACTTCTGTAGTGAATAAGAGTTCAAAGTTCATACCATTCGCAACCAAAGCTCACGCTGAGGTTGGCTTCGTTCTGTAGTTATTATCTGAACCATTCTGACATCGGACCGTCGTCCTCACATCCTCGGAACGGGAGGTTACATTTTCGTCAAGGCTTTATATAGTGGAGCGAGAAGGGTGTGTTTGAAAACATTTAAATTGAACAACAATTCCATGTAAATCCGATAACTCTGATGTGTAGACTTTCCACTGTAGAGTTTGTCATCTTATCATTGATGAGAATGTCTCAGATGACAACCGAACTGACATCATATTCATTAAGTACCACCGCATATGTTCCATTGGTCGGATTACCAGAATATAGTTAATTTCCCCCCACCTTCTGACGTTCCCAGAATCTCTATGTTAACCAAGGGTTTTGCAAATGTAACCTCAGTAGGGTAGAGAGAGGAAAACGTGGAGAAGAGGTATTTATGACTGTCATAAACCTACCCCCCAGGCCAACGTCATGACACGCCCTACATCCTATGCCATGTACACAACCCACTATAAAGTACACAGTGGCTAAACAACGTGCCTAAACCATGATGCTTAAATATTACTAGACCCATACTGTATACAGTCAACTTAATCAACTATATTGTTAGCCATCACTGAGTCACACTGTAGTCTTCCTATAGCAGTGTAAAACATATGGGATTTACAGTATTTATACCTACTACAGTACACTATACATGATTTATTCACCACCTACCTGTAGTTCTCTCTCTCCCTCCCTCCACTCTTCCCTCTCCCAGGCTCCATGACCGTAAGATGTGTATCATCGGACTGAGTGTTCTGATGGAGCTACCCTCCAGGCCAGTGGTGGTAGAAGGGGTAGCGGCTCAGATCGTCCCCAGCGTCCTGCTCCTGTTCCTGGGGCTCAAACACCTGTACTCCTCCCGCCTCCTCAACAAGCCAGACCTACTGGCCTGCACTGGGGTACCTGAGGAGGACCAGAACGGTGAGAGGTGGAAAACGGGCGACAGAGGAGGAGAGGAGACAGGAGAAATGAGAGAGGAATGGAGAGAGCAGGCAAGAGAGGAGGAGAGAAAGGGAATAGCGAGATGCTAATACTGTTGAGTCAAACCTTCTTTTTGGAAGCCATGGGGTAGGGCCAGGGATAATGTCAATGGTAGAAGATTAAGATTAGCCCTACCTATGGATGTGGTAGGAATCAGTCCTCAGCTGATCACACGTGTTGCTTTACACATCTATGGCCAGGTTTCAACACCTCTGGACCTCTCTCTCTCTCTCTCGCTTGACTTCTCACTCTGAATACAGGTCATTTGATTTGATTTGATTTGAGGTCATATTAGTTGCACTACATTGCCCTACATGCCGCAGGGCAGCTGTGCTGGCATTCCTCAGTCAAGTGTAAAGAACGGCAGGGTACAGGGGACGTTAGGATGAAGGAAATTGTTATGTACGTTAGCTAAGCAGCTGTTACTGTAATTGGGTATATTGAAACGGCATTAAGAAAAATTGTGCCTTTCAAAAAAGGTAAAAGGGTCATTTCTTTCTATTCATTCTGTTTTTCTATGTGTGTGTGATTTGCTGCATCTGTCTGTCTGTCTGCATGTGTGTTGCGTCCACAGAGGAGATCCCCAGTGATGAGGATGAGGTGAATGCGAACCGTAACACCACGATGCAACAGCAGACCTGCACACCCGTAGGCCACGAGGACGACGATGAGGAGGATGAAGACTACTGGGATGAAGAGGGGCTGGAGGGGACACCTCTGGAGGAGTACAACACGCCCCTGGACTATGACAATGGAGAGGACGAGTACCAGTTCTTCACCGCTGCCCTACTCAGTAAGCGGTTACACATCTACACACACCGACTCGCTCACAAACGCACACACAGCTACTTGTGCGCACACACACACAGAGAAAAAAGGAATATGCATGCATACATGCCAGGCATCTAATTCCTTACTCTCTCCTGTGTGTACTATAGGGGTCCAGAACACTGACCAGCCTTGGTACCAGTCTCTGACCACGCCCCTCAGTGATGACCAGAAGAAACAGCTGCAGGAGATCTACAGCCTGTCCCAGCAGAGGAGGAGCACCGCCGCCAAGGGCCAATGGTGAGGCAGAAAAGAGGACCAATGGGGAGAGAGGACAGAGGGCCAATGAGGGGGAGAGAGGACAGAGGGCCAATGAGGGGGAGAGAGGACAGAGGGCCAATGAGGGGGGAGAGAGGACAGAGGGCCAATGAGGGGGAGAGAGGACAGAGGGCCAATGAGGGGAGAGAGAGGACAGAGGGCCAATGGGGGGGAGAGAGGACAGAGGGCCAATGGGGGGAGAGAGAGGACAGAGGGCCAATGGGGGGAGAGAGAGGACAGAGGGCCAATGGGGGGAGAGAGAGGACAGAGGGCCAATGGGGGGGGAGAGAGGACAGAGGGCCAATGGGGGGGGAGAGAGGACAGAGGGCCAATGGGGGGGGAGAGAGGACAGAGGGCCAATGGGGGGGGAGAGAGGACAGAGGGCCAATGGGGGGGGAGAGAGGACAGAGGGCCAATGGGGGGGGAGAGAGGACAGAGGGCCAATGGGGGGGGAGAGAGGACAGAGGGCCAATGGGGGGGGAGAGAGGACAGAGGGCCAATGGGGGGGAGAGAGGACAGAGGGCCAATGGGGGGGGAGAGAGGACAGAGGGCCAATGGGGGGGGAGAGAGGACAGAGGGCCAATGGGGGGGGGGGAGAGGACAGAGGGCCAATGGGGGGGAGAGAGGACAGAGGGCCAATGGGGGGGAGAGAGGACAGAGGGCCAATGGGGGGGAGAGAGGACAGAGGGCCAATGGGGGGGAGAGAGGACAGAGGGCCAATGGGGGGGAGAGAGGACAGAGGGCCAATGAGGGGGAGAGAGGACAGAGGGCCAATGGGGGGGAGAGAGGACAGAGGGCCAATGGGGGGAGAGAGAGGACAGAGGGCCAATGGGGGGGAGAGAGGACAGAGGGCCAATGGGGGGGAGAGAGGACAGAGGGCCAATGGGGGGGAGAGAGGACAGAGGGCCAATGGGGGGGAGAGAGGACAGAGGGCCAATGGGGGGGAGAGAGGACAGAGGGCCAATGGGGGGGGGAGAGAGGACAGAGGGCCAATGGGGGGGGAGAGAGGACAGAGGGCCAATGGGTTGGGAGCTGGTGAGGCTGAAGAATAAGGATGCAAGGTGTAAAATACAACATACAGTAAAAGGTTGTTGATTTAAACATGTATTTTGTCAAGCATGCTGTATTTTCCAGTACGTTGAGTCCTAACACTGTGTCATGTTGTTTCAGAGCTGTAAGAGACATGGCTGGAGGCCTGGATGGAAGGAAGAGTAGCAGCAGAGTTCTAGTCTGATCTGAAGTGGATTTAAAACACACCAAGAACTGTTTCAGTCCAGATCAGACCAGATCTAACTAGATTTTTACTGATCCCACCAAGACTGGGCCATCTAGATCCGTAACTGAACTGGGTGGAGACATACCAGAGACCATAATACCAGGACTTTACACACTTTACGGTTCACATCCCAGACCGTAATTGGACCACACCCACCCCAGAGAGAGAGTGTGTGTGTGTGAGAGATTGATGTCCTACTCTGTATCACTGACCAGCGAATTCATCTTCTAGTGCAGTACAGTCCTTGGGTCTGTGATTCTGTAACTGAGTGAATGTAAGTATTGTACACAAAATCCCTGTTTCTTTATAGCCTGGCTTTTGTATGGTCTCGAGAGGACTGGCCAGATGTCCTTGGTTGCCATGGCATCAATCAGAACCATGTGTCAGTTAGTCTGAACCAAGGCTGTGGAGCTAATGGACGGACAGACAGACGTGTTTGGGGTTAAGGGTTAGGGGTCAGTGACCTTTGACCCACGGGGGTGGGGGGGGGGGGGTTCCTTTCACTCTGATGAAATGTAATAGGGGGCAAGATGCTGGGAGGAGAGCTTTTGTTTGTCTTTGTCTTGTTTTTATAACTGTTTTCATTTAACTTAAGAAAATCCTAAACGTTCATGTAACATCTAGCCCAGTGCTTTTTCCTGTCATGTCACTATAGTGAGTGTTTGTAGGTTTGTGCTCCTCTGCCTGCAGGTGTGCGTGGGGGTTAAGATTTTTATATTGATTTCGCACAGAGAACATGTGGATATTGCTGTAGCTGAAACTTTGCATCTTTGAACATCTCTTCCTGCTCTGTTGAATCAATACTAGGTCAGAGTTCACTGCTGCGATCAATCCTCATTTATAAAACATCCAGCCCAGTAACACACAGTTGGATTGAACAACTACTGTAACATTATGCAGGTTAACAGTATCAGCAGGAGTAAATATGTTTTCATTTACAGGCTTCTCTCAGGGCCCATGTTCAGATACTTTAAAGGGGATTCCTCCCTCCATGGTTCTGACACAAGACAGAGGGAATAACAGGATGAAATCTGGCTTTCACCAGTCCACAAACTATCTGAACTTGGGTATCAAATTCAAATCACAGCTGGGAATCTCTCCATACCAGACAGTTATTTCTCTCATGTCCCCAGCTGTCCAGAAAAATGTCCTCTGGAATGTTAGAGATGTCCAAATACCACAGGGCTTCTTTCTGCGTTTTATAGTCAGTATTTGATTCTTTTGAGTATTTGAGTATTTGATTATTTGATTGGGAGTCAGATCCTGATGTTTCAGATTGGACGCTTGGATGGGTTTTGGTAAGGCGACGGTGCTCTTGCTCTCCCTCTCTCTATGTTAGTATTCTGTGTGTGTTCAGCTGCAGTTTGTATGTTCTAGCCCACTGCAGTTTGTACTGAAGACTGTGTGTGTGCGAGACAGTAAGGAGCAGCCAAGCGTTGAAGAGCTGTCGAACTCTGCGGGCGGTGAAACCAACATGGGTGGGGGGGGGGGGGTGTTATTTGCTGTTGACTAGTGTCTGGAGTTGTTTCTCTCTGCAATTCAGCACCGCAGTGAATGATGTTCTCCAACAAACACCCTCCCCCTCTCTGTCTTCATTTCTATTGGCCTGTATGACTGAGTGACCGTTTTCTGTAGGTGATGTTGCGTGTTCCTGACAGTTCCAGGCCATGCTAGGATGCTGTTGCAGTAATTAATCTTCAGTCTCACACCAGTAGAGGTGAGAGAGAGCGGTATAGAGAGACCCAGTATATAAGATACCAGTTAGAAAGAGTGATGCTGATCCCTACGGGTGATTGTGTCAAAGTTTCAAATGTGGCCAATTATCCATGCCTATCTACACTCCCTTCAGTTAACTGCCCTGATAATAATCAAGGGGATTCTCTGGCCACTGTGTCCCAGTGAGGGTGTCTCTCCTCCAGCCTGCCTGTTGGCCTCTTCCCCCTGGGGAGCAGAGTGGAGGTAATGATGATGGCCATAGGCTGTGGTGTGCTGGGCAAAGCTAATCAGATCTGAGTATGAGAAGGGAAAACAAGGCCAGAGTCGGAGAGAGAGACCTGACTGCAGTTCAGCAACCAAATAACCCATTTCCACAGACAGTTTAAAAAGTGAGCTGAAGTCCCCAGCTCACTATTGAGTGGAGTACTGTGATGTGTGTTTGCTCTCTGGGGCAGCTAACTGCCTGTTGTCTCTCTGCAGTGCGTGCCTCTGTCAGAATCACTTACCTGGATGGATGGGGGTAGGCAAAGTTCAGGTGAAGTGCATTTTGTGTCACGTGGTAGTTCCCTGCCCTTTATAGCCACCCAAAACACACACACACACACACACACACACACACACACACACACACACACAGAGAACTCTCTCCTGCCGTTGTCTGTGTGTGTCCAGGGCACACAGGGACTGTCTCCTCACGCCAGTGAAGCTGAGAGATGCAGACTGACTAGCGCTGACTGTGGCTTTATCTCCGCTGTGTGAGTCAGAGGTCCCCAGACTCCACCACAGTTGGTGAGGAGTGGGAATAAATTAAGGTGTCAAGTTTCCCAGGCGCTGGTGTCGACTTGAGGGAGCATCCACAAACAGTGTAGCCTCCCTATGAAACTGGCCTCTGCTAAGAGGAGTGGACTTCTATGGCACAGGTGAGAGTGTGCTGCCTCGCACTGTAACAATACAGGGTCACTGGTGTTAGTGTTCAAATACTGGAGAGTTGAGACCAAATCACGGACGCTGGACAGAGTGGATTTCAGTTGTAACGAAAGACAGTTTTAATGAGTCAGAGATATCTTGTCCCGCAGTTTTACGTGCACGGACCTAGTTCACATAACTCGGCAAGGAGCCAGGTGAAAAAGAGGCCTATACAATGGTTACATACATTTTTATACATAGAATAAAGTAGGTGGAGTCTTGTCGTTTCGGTCTTCTTGACTGGTCGGAGGGTTGGAGGCGGGCCTTGCTCTAGCCAGAGCGGGCCCCATTGGTGCACAGCAAAAGTTCTTTGCTCTTGGGACAGGCCAGTTAGAGGGAGATGAGATGTGTGTTTATATAAGGAAGAGGGGGTCAGTCTTATGGCTGGGTGTATGTGTTCTTACGACGGAATGTCTTTGTTTATATGAGCTATGTGTATGAATATTTATATAACACTGGTTCAAGCCTCATTCCTGACTACTCCCCCTCCACTGCTGCAGTAGTAATGGGATATTTGATTCCGATTGGAGGTCTTGCCTACATTGCAACTTCTGCTCACACGTCAGTTAATTGCATTTGCTTTGGTAATGAGGGAGGCTGATTGCAAATCATGAATCATGTGCCACTCTCCTGCCCTTTTGCCTCATCTTCTTTAACCCCGGAGGGGTTTTGAAAGAGAGCGGGTCTCCAGTTGGGCTGGTCTGTGCTTCACCGTCACCTTTCCCGGTCAGAGGAATAAGGCCACCTCAGAGGGAGGTTTTCCAGAGGACATGTGAGATGGTTCTGTACAGAGGAGAGATGTGAATGAATAAACGGAATGAGACAGAATCAGTAATAGCACAAGAGCAATAATGGACTGTCTAAGGTGATAGTGACACCCGCAAAGGACTGTATAATAGCATCAACTACTATTAACAACTAGCAATAGGTTTAGTTTGGCGACTCCATCCCAAAGCTCTTCATTCCAGAGTAGTAGTATTATAATCACCTCTCCTCCTAATGAGCTATCCATCCTCAAGTACACCCTTGAGATTTAATATCACCTCGTGCTGCGATGAGCCTAGCGGTGGCATAACTGCCAGGCAGGCTCGTTTAGTGGCAATCAGCCACCGAGCTGTAAGCCTAGAGTAATGAAATCAAACGCTATTGTAGAAAGAGAGGGGCCCGCACTCGCCTCAAACATGTAACCGTATCATTACCGATGGATAACGGCTATTGTGGTCGACCACGCTCCGTCGCCCACAGGAATGTAGGCCTGCCTAGCCCTTCTGGGCGGTGTGGCGGTTGGTGAGTGCACCATGTATTCTGAAGGCAATTAGCGCACAGAACGGCACCTTGAACACTCGCAGATGCATCGTTCCAATGAAAAAAATGACTAATAAGCAAATTAACGAGGCAAAACCATTTCATAATTTTTCGTCGGAGGCTAAACCATTTCATAATTTTTAGTCGGAGGCCAGATGTTTTCTCCTGGTCCCAGAATTGTGAGGTGAATATATTATTTATATATATATATTCACCTCACAATGCTGTGTGTGTGTGCGTGTAGCAATGTTTCCTCAAATGCTTTCCGGCACTGAGCAAATTTCAGGTCTGCTGAGTGCAAACTTGAACATTGTGAAAATTCTGTGCGACTTCCAGTGCGTGTTTACTGTGAACACTGAGACTGTACCTACTTTAAGTTACACAGTTTTAACAGTGGCCAAGTAGGCTACTGTGACTATTTGCTCATAATGTAGGCCTACCAGAGTGGCCTGCCATCAAAATCAAAGGAGAAAATGCATCCCATAACATTCTAACATGGAAATAGCTGTTCTATCATTCAGCCTACAGTAGCAGCCAATGTGTGGTGTTCAATGTCGGCCTACATTCCATGAGACTTAAAAAAACAAACATGCAGAGCTTGACATTAACCTGTTTATCCACTTGTCTTTCAGACAAGGGGGTGACTGAAAATGTTGTTGTTTGATGCAAGTAACCACTTAACAAAATAAAATGCATTATTAGTCTCATACCATTACTACATAGACAGGTCTAATAATTCCCTAACAAGCAAAGGATATGTGCATGTGGCTACATGCAACTCTCACTTTGATCTCAAAACAAGTGAATCTACTCATGACCACTCATGCTGTAAACACAGTCCAGTTCAAAGTAAATGGCAAATATCCATATGGCAATGGTCTATTGCATGTAGGCCTACTGCAGTGGTGTAAAGTACTAAAGTAAAAATACTTTTAAGTACTACTTTTTTGGGGGGTATCTGTACTTTACTATTTATATTTTTGACAACTTTTACTCCACTACATTCCTAAAGAAAATAATGTACTTTTTACTCCTTACATTTTCCCTGACACCCAAAAGTACAAGTTACATTTAGAATGCTCAAGCAGGACAGCATTATGGCACCTATCAATATAACACTTTGTCATCCCTACTGCCTCTGATCTGGCATACTCACGAAACACAACTACTGTGTTTGTAAATGATGTTGGAGTGTGCCCCTATAATTAAAAATAATATGATAATCATGCTGTCTTGTTTGCTTAATATAAGGAATTTGATGTATAGCATTTACTTTTACTTGGTACTTTTACTCATGTATGACAATTTAGTACTTTTTCTACTACTGTACTTAAGTACATTTAAAACCAGAATTTTATACTTTTACTCAAGTAGTATTTTATTTGGGTAATATTCACTTTTACTTGAGTCGTTTTCTGTTAACTTGTCTAAGACTTCGCCAGCAGCCAATGAAATTGCAGGGCGCCAAATACAAATCAACAGAAATCTCATAAAATCTCATTTCTCAAACATACAAGTATTAGGCACCATTTTAAAGATACAATTCTCGTAAATCCAGCCACAGTGTCTGATTTCAAAAATGCATTACAGCGAAAGCGCCACAAAAGATTATGTTAGGTCACCACCAAGCCACAGAAAAACCCAGCTATTTTTCCAGCCAAAGAGAGGAGTCACAAAAAGCACAAATAGAGATAAAATTAATCACTAACCTTTGATCTTCATCAGATGACACTCATAGGACTTCATGTTACACAACACATGTATGTTTTGTTTGATAAAGTGCATATTTATATCCAAAAATCTAATTTTACATTGGTGTGTTATGTTCAGTAGTTCAAAAACATGCTGTGATTTTGCAGAGAGCCACATCAATTCACAGAAATACTCATTATCAATGTTGATGAAAATTCAAGTGTTATGCATGGAACCTTAGATACACTTCTCCTTAATGCAACTGCTGTGTCAGATTTAAAAAAAACTTTACGGAAAAGCATAATCTGAGTATGGCACTCAGAGCCCAAACCAGCCAAAAGAAATATGCGCCATGTTGCGCAGTCAACATTAGTCAGAAATAGCATTATAAATATTCACTTACCTTTGATGATCTTCATCAGAATGCACTCCCAGGAATCGCAGTTCCACAATAAATGTTTGTTTTGTTCTATAATGTCCATAATTTATGTCCAAATAGCTTATTTTGTTAGCTCGTTTGGTAAACAACGAAAAGTTATATTACAGGTCGAAGAAACTTGTCAAACTAAGTATAGAATCAATCTTTAGGATGTTTTTATCATAAATGTTCAATAATGTTCCAACCGGAGAATTCCATTGTCTGTAGAAAAGCAATGGAACGAGAGATACCTCTCATGTGAACGCGCGTGACTGAGAACGAGGCTGCTGCCAGACCCCTTAGTCAAAACAGCTCTCATTCGCTCCCACTTCACAGTAGAAGCCTGAAACAATGTTCTAACGACGGTTGACCCCATGCCTTAGGAAGTGCAAAATGACCCATATCCCACTGTGTATTTGATAGGGGCTGAGTTCAAAAACTACAAACCTCAGATTTCCCACTTCCTGTTTGGATTTTTTTCTCAGGTTTTTGCCTGCCATATGAGTTCTGTTATACTCACAGACATCATTCAAACCGTTTTAGAAACTTCAGAGTGTTTTTTATCCAATACTAATAATAATATGCATATATAAGCATTCGGGACTGAGTAGGAGGCAGTTTACTCTGGGCACGCTATTCATCCAGAAGTTAAAATGCTGCCCCCTATCCCAAAGAAAATTTAAAGTATCTTTACTTTTACTCGAGTATGACAATTGAGTACTTTTCCACTACTGGTCTACTGCAACTCTGATTGCAATAGAATCTTTCTCCGATGCGTTCTGCCTACAACAAAATGTTGAATTTAAAGTGGCTAATATTTTGAATTGAAAGTGGCTAATGTTGAGTTGATCACCAAAATAGCAACAGTTCGCCTACCCGGCGTGCAGGGCAGCTGAGTAGGGTGCACCTACCGTCAACAGCCCGAGACGATTAATAAAAATAGGAACACAAGGCTTTATCGTTGTTTTTTTTACAGAAATGTTTGGCGATTGACTAGGAATGCCTTGGAGATTGACCAATCGGGTTGGTGACAATTGCACTAGAAAGTTTAGTGAAGTTCAATCTCGTGCTTCTCTCTGTGTGCTGATATTTCTCTGCAGCAGCCTCGGGGCTACTGCGCGCGAGCAGTTTAGAGGGAACATTGGTGTGCAGAATGGATAGGGACAAAATGACCTTGCTGCGTGTAGCGGCTAGATACATGGGCCTACCTAAGAACAGGTGTTTTTATACACAGGTGAATAGCAAGCTGCTAATGGATGAAACACATGGTCGAGAAGACAACCTTGATCCGTGTAGACAGCTAGACGCCAGCTGCTGGGTGAAGAAATGGCCTGGACCAGCCTTCATGTTGATGTGGATACAGCAATAGTATAATTTGCATTTTATACGTCAGGGGCGGGAAACTGGCGGGCAACTGGCGGCCCACGAGCCCCACCCCATTTGAAGGCCCTCAGATCAATTTCCACAAAATAAAAGTTTTTGGGAATTCAGTCAGGTTTCAACTGTTGCATGTTAGAATACACAAGATGCAATTATTTATTTATTTTTACATTTTACCCCTTTTTTCTCCCCAATTTCGTGGTATCCAATCGTTGTAGTAGCTACTATCTTGTCTCATCGCTACAACTCCCATACGGGCTCGGGAGAGACAAAGGTTGAAAGTCATGCGTCCTCCGATACACAACCCAACCAAGCCGCACTGCTTCTTAACACAGCACGTATCCAACCCGGAAGCCAGCCGCACCAATGCACCGGAGGAAACACTGTGCACCTGGCCACCTTGGTTAGCGCACACTGCGCCCAGCCCGCCACAGGAGTCGCGATGAGACAAGGACACCCCTACCGACCAAGCCCTCCCTAACCCGGGCGATGCTAGGCCAATTGTGCGTCGCCCCACGGACCTCCCGGTCGCAGCCGGTTACGACAGAGCCTGGGCGCGAACCCAGGGACTCTGATGGCAGTACAGCGCAGTACAGCGCCCTTAACCACTGCGCCACCCGGGAGGCCACAACATGCAATTTTGATGCAAACATTCCTCCACCCTATGGCAGAATGTGTAGACCTGCAGGAAATTAGCTGTAAAACAGCTCATTTTCCTATCTGCCCCATGGCAAAATGAGTAGAATTGCAGCAGTTGCTTTAAAACGAACATTCTCTACACCCCGCGAGCAACTGCAGCCCCTCGTGAGTTTAGATTTGTTGGGGCCCCCCCACCACAATCAAAGTTGCACACCCCTGTCATAGGATATCCTATGACCGCACAACCCTCTGGCTATGACTAGAGAGCAAGAGAGGAGGAGGAAAGAGTAAGGGGAAGGAGTGCTTGACAACTTAGAGTTGTTTTGCCCTTTAGCATGTCTTTCCCAGTAGGCACGCCCCACCCCCTCCTCCTCCCCAGGTCCTGTCATGCTGGACTCAGGGCACAGGAGGTGGTTGTCTGCAGGTGTTGTACGCCAGTTTGTTTCCTGGCGGTGTGTACATGGTTCAGTGATCAGTGTACCCTTGCCAACCCTCTACTCTGCCATCAGAACCCCCTCCCTCGTATCCCCTGCTAGCTAAGGTGACAGAAATCTATTCTCAAGTCGTATAAAGTACAACTGTGTGTTTGTCAAACATGTTATTCATACCCTATTAAAAATGTGTTTTAAAACACACAAAAATGTAATGTACTTCAACAAATTGGGGGGGTAATTAGATTTTTGCAACCGGTAATACTGTAATCAAATAGTAGTGATTGTGGTTGTACCTCCACCCTGTGGGATTTCCACATTTTGGACCCCCATCCCTAAAATTAAAATGGACAACTCCTGAGTGAACATGCTTAATTTTTCACGAGATAGGCACTCAAATTGGGAGTTATCCAGAAACATCTGTGGAGATGTGGGCCAACAACCAAAGGCTGGTAAAAATCATAAAAACCACATCCCTTGAGTGCATCTGAAATGTCATTATCATTAACTGTAAAGTTACTGTACTTTAGACTGGATTTCAAGCAATACGTCATTATTAAAATAGTTTTATGACCCCAAAAACGGTGTGTCTTGATGGATGACTGCTGAATTTACGAGGATAAAACAAAACAACAGGGCATATTGACGTGGGCATAACGGAAACGCTTCAACTGAAACATTCTAAATGTAACAATCAGTATGAAGTCACTGATGCTGTGGTAATACAGGCTTTAAAGATGGCCTCCAATTAGCACTTTGGTTGCTTTTAAATTGGCAGCCCAAATCTGATATTCTGCCCAATTATTGTTATTTTGACTAATCAGAGCAGGTATTTTGCCTGTAAAATCAGTTGGTCTGTCTGTGTAAAACACAGCCTTAATAGCCTTAATATCAAGCAATACTCTTGGTTAAACAAACTATATATATATATATATATATATATATATATACACACACACACACACATACAGTGCCTTGCGAAAGTATTCGGCCCCCTTGAACTTTGCGACCTTTTGCCACATTTCAGGCTTCAAACATAAAGATATAAAACTGTATTTTTTTGTGAAGAATCAACAACAAGTGGGACACAATCATGAAGTGGAACGACATGTTGTCTCCCATGTGTCTCCCAGGTGGCTTGTGGCAAACTTTAAACAACACTTTTTATGGATATCTTTAAGAAATGGCTTTCTTCTTGCCACTCTTCCATAAAGGCCAGATTTGTGCAATATACGACTGATTGTTGTCCTATGGACAGAGTCTCCCACCTCAGCTGTAGATCTCTGCAGTTCATCCAGAGTGATCATGGGCCTCTTGGCTGCATCTCTGATCAGTCTTCTCCTTGTATGAGCTGAACGTTTAGAGGGACGGCCAGGTCTTGGTAGATTTGCAGTGGTCTGATACTCCTTCCATTTCAATATTATCGCTTGCACAGTGCTCCTTGGGATGTTTAAAGCTTGGGAAATCTTTTTGTATCCAAATCCGGCTTTAAACTTCTTCACAACAGTATCTCGGACCTGCCTGGTGTGTTCCTTGTTCTTCATGATGCTCTCTGCGCTTTTAACGGACCTCTGAGACTATCACAGTGCAGGTGCATTTATACGGAGACTTGATTACACACAGGTGGATTGTATTTATCATCATTAGTCATTTAGGTCAACATTGGATCATTCAGAGATCCTCACTGAACTTCTGGAAAGAGTTTGCTGCACTGAAAGTAAGGGGACTGAATAATTTTGCATGCCCAATTTTTCAGTTTTTGATTTGTTAAAAAAGTTTGAAATATCCAATAAATGTCGTTCCACTTCATGATTGTGTCCCACTTGTTGTTGATTCTTCACAAAAAAATACAGTTTTATATATTTATGTTTGAAGCCTGAAATGTGGCAAAAGGTCGCAAAGTTCAAGGGGGCCGAATACTTTCCAAGGCACTGTATTTGGGCTACATTTAAATTGGGATATACTTAATATTGGCTGCCACCCACAATTACGCACCTTACTCTACAAGCATCTTTAAAATCAAATCAGTTTATTGGTTGCGTACAGTTTAGCAGATGTTAGAGCGGGTGACAGATGCTTATGTTACTAACAGTTAAATGTCAAATAATTAAAATGCAATGGGGAACAAAATACAACAAAAAAAGACAGGACACATTGGATTAACCCAAATAGCACTGTAGTAGTAATCAAATGCAATCTGTATGCATGTACACCGGGAGAATTTACACAAGATCAGCTAAGAATATGTACAGCAGTAGATATGAGTAAGCTACTGTATGTCAGGTGTATAAATAAATGTGGTGTATAAACGGTGTAATTAAAATACCATGTGCAATAGTAGAATTATGAGCTACGTCAGATACAGTATTTACGTACAGGGTGAAACGGGAAGTGACCAGTGGTTCAATGTCTCTATAGCATGGGACCGCGGCGTTGGCTGCGTGTGTGTGTGAAAATGAGGTGTGTGTGTGTGTGTGTGTGTGTCATAGCTTGTGTGTTTTGTGTGAATGACTGTGCATCACCTGGTACATGGCTAGTGTTGGCTGTTCAACAGTTTTTTTTTTGTCTCTCGGTCTTGGCACTGATGCACCTTTACTGTCTGTCGGATGGTAGCCGGTGAACAGTCCTTGGCTTGGGTGGCTGAGGTCCTTAATGATCTTCTTGGCTTTCCTTTGACACCAGGTGCTCTAGCTGGCCTGGACTCTGTTGAACTGGTTTGGTTGGTGGAAAGAGGCCAAAGGAATTCACTCTTTTATAGCAATGCCCCGCCTCTTTCCAGGTGGTCGTCATTGGGTTTTTGATTAAGTTTAATGGAGGTGTGTGGCAGCCAATAAGGGGCAGGATCCCCTCCAGGGAAGGGGGGACGTGAGAGTTTTCTACAGTACTTGTAAGACATTATTAGAGATGACCAGGCAGAAGTGAGGGAGGAGCACCCTTCTCAAGTTGAACAGTAGGCCAATCAGAGCCACCCGGTCATATGGTAAACAAGGCAGCATGGTGCATCTTTCAGAATGTATTTACCATACAGTAGGCCAATCTGAGCCACCAGGTCATATGGTAAACAAGGCAGCATGGTGGATCTTTCAGAATGTATTCACCATACAGTAGGCCAATCTGAGCCACCAGGTCATATGGTAAACAAGGCAGCATGGTGGATCTTTCAGAATGTATTCACCATACAGTAGGCCAATCTGAGCCACCAGGTCATATGGTAAACAAGGCAGCATGGTGGATCTTTCAGAATGTATTCACCATACAGTAGGCCAATCTGAGCCACCCGGTCATATGGTAAACAAGGCAGCATGGTGCATCTTTCAGAATGTATTCACCATACAGTAGACCAATCTGAGCCACCCGGTCATATGGTAAACAAGGCAGCATGGTGCATCTTTCAGAATGTATTCACCATACAGTAGGCCAATCTGAGCCACCAGGTCATATGGTAAACAAGGCAGCATGGTGCATCTTTCAGAATGTATTCACCATACAGTAGGCCAATCTGAGCCACCAGGTCATATGGTAAACAAGGCAGCATGGTGGATCTTTCAGAATGTATTCACCATACAGTAGGCCAATCTGAGCCACCCGGTCATATGTTAAACAAGGCAGCATGGTGGATCTTTCAGAATGTATTCACCATACAGTAGACCAATCTGAGCCACCAGGTCATATGGTAAACAAGGCAGCATGGTGGATCTTTCAGAATGTATTCACCATACAGTAGGCCAATCAGAGCCACCCGGTCATATGGTAAACAAGGCAGCATGGTGGATCTTTCAGAATGTATTCACCATACAGTAGGCCAATCTGAGCCACCCGGTCATATGGTAAACAAGGCAGCATGGTGGATCTTTCAGAATGTATTCACCATACAGTAGGCCAATCAGAGCCACCCGGTCATATGGTAAACAAGGCAGCATGGTGCATCTTTCAGAATGTATTTACCATACAGTAGGCCAATCTGAGCCACCCGGTCATATGGTAAACAAGGCAGCATGGTGCATCTTTCAGAATGTATTTACCATACAGTAGGCCAATCAGAGCCACCCGGTCATATGGTAAACAAGGCAGCATGGTGGATCTTTCAGAATGTATTCACCATACAGTAGGCCAATCTGAGCCACCAGGTCATATGGTAAACAAGGCAGCATGGTGGATCTTTCAGAATGTATTTACCATACGGTAGGCCTAGCCTATATGTTTCAACTAGTTTCCTTGGGAAGACAGATACGCCATATATATCTTCATTATTTTATTGCGTTACTATTTTCTTTTCATCTATTTTTTTATTTTCTTACTTTTGAACTGCATTGTTGGTAAAGGGCTCGTAAGTAAGCATTTCATGTCTGCACTTGTTGTATTCGGCACATGATTTGATTTAAAGCCATAGCCAACGAGTACAAACGAGTACGAGTACAAACACACGTGTGTGTGTGTGTGTGTGTGTGTGTAATTTAGCGCAGTATTGCGTGAGTGTCTTGTAGCCAGTCATAGTTGTCAGTTTGTGTTGCTCCCACCGCCACTCATGTAGCTGCTGACTTGTCACATCCAGGGACTGTTACACACACTCCGCTGCCGTGAATGAGTGTTAGAAGCAAACTTGGGTCCAGTGCCAGGGTGCTGGCACACACTCCAACCCTGCTTACACACTACTTCCCCACATGAACACACACTATAGCTTCTGCCAAGGTCTACCACGGGTTAGATACGGTGATTTTCAGTCCTATACTGTGTTTGCGGTGGCAACATTCAAAAGGGGGGAGGGGTTGTTTTGAGCCGCACATTTTTTGCAAAAAAAATACAATGTTTTGGCTTGCCTGTATTGCATGTTATTTTGGCATTAATATGTGTCACATATCAGTTTGTAAACATTGTTAAAAAATAAACTTGGGAAAAAAAGAGCTCAGACTGGGTAAATACGTTTTAAACGGTCATCCAATTCGGAATTGTGAATCTGGAACTCGGGCCTCTTTTAAGAGCTACGACCTGAAGATCATTGACGTCATCATGATTCGACCTTGTTTTTTTGGTGTTCTTTTCCAATTGTCTTGAAAGCACCATAAATCCAGAGAATGCCAGACTTTGATGACTAAATTTGCCCATAAAGCACCGTTGGCCACCTTCCTGTTCAAATGAGCACAGCACAACAAGGTGAGTCCAAAAATGTATTGTATGCTGCTGCATAAATTATGTAATATGCCAGGGAGATACAGTGCTGCAAACAAAGTATTTAGTCAGACACCAATTGTGCAAGTTCTCCCACATAAAAAGTTGAGAGAGGCCTGTAATTTTCATCATAGGTACACTTCAACTATGACAGACAAAATGAGGAAAAAAATCCAGAAAATCACATTGTAGGATTTTTAATTAATTTATTTGCAAATTATGGTGGAAAATAAGTATTTGGTCACCTACAAACTCCACTATGGCCAAGACCAAAGAGCTGTCAAAGGACACCAGAAACAAAATTGTAGACCTGCACCAGGCTCGGAAGACTGAATCTGCAATAGGTAAGCAGCTTGGTTTGAAGAAATCAACTGTGGGAGCAATTATTAGGAAATGGAAGACATACAAGACCACTGGTAATCTCCCTCGATCTGGGGCTCCACGCAAGATCTCACCCCGTGGGGTCAAAATGATCACAAGAACGTTGAGCAAAAATCCCAGAACCACACAGGGGGACCTAGTGAATGACCTGCAGAGAGCTGGGACCAAAGTAACAAAGCCTACCATCAGTAACACACTTCAACAATCACACGCCAGTGTCTGTCTAAATACATTGATGACAAACCTTAACATTGTCGATATTTGGAGACTGATGCACCCAACAGACAGGGATTACTCTTTCTTTTCATCAGTTCATAAATCATATTCCAGAATTGACTATTTTTTGTTGGACTCCAAACTAATTTCAGGAGCTGAGTCGGTTACCTATCACCCTATTCTAATTACGGACCACTCTCCTGTGTCCATGGTGCTGAAACTCGACAATATGTCGACAGGTCGGCGACCGTGGCGCTTAGACGCATACCTGCTGAAAGATGAGGCTTTTTGTCAGTATTTGAAGGAGCAGATTGCCTTTTTCCTCTGAACTAACGACACGGGGGATGTTGACGACTCCACCCTTTGGGAATCTCTAAAGGCTGTGATTAGAGGTTACATTATTTCTTATACATCAGAGAGGAAGAAATGCGCCAATACTAGGCTGAGAGAAATTGAAAGAGAGTTAGGGGAACAAGAGAACGTTTTTTAGGACGAATTCCTCGTATACAGTCCTTGAGAAGATCACAAAGTTAAAATATGAATACAATACCATCCTTTCGAAACGGGTGGGCTCTTTACTTGCTAGAACGCAACAAAGTTATTTTGAACTGGGTGACAAACCACATAAATTATTAGCAAGACAGCTAAGGCATGTACAGGCATCTAGAGCTATTCACAAAATAAAAGTCAAGAAGGGTAAAATAGTAATAGATCCGCAGGATATTAATAAATGCTTTGCGCAGTTTTACTCAGCTATACCAATCAAAATGCGATGCTACTGATCCACAAACTATGGAACGTTTTCTCACTGAATGTGAACTTCCTAAACTAGACAGGGGGGCAGCTGCTGCACTCGATGCAGGGATAACTTTGGAGGAAATTAACACAGCGACAGCACAATGTCCAAACAGCAAGGCCCCTGGGCCCGATGGATATGTAATATAATTCTATAAGAAGTACTGCGCCAGTCTAGCTCCACATTGTTTAAACATTCCAAAGAAAATGCCAAACTCCCGCAAACACTGTATGAGGCTACAATAGCACTGATCTTGAAAAAAGATTCCATGGAGATGTCGTCTTATCGCCCCGTGTCGTTACTCCCCATAGAAAACAAGGTGTTGACAAAGATATTGGCAAACCGATTGAAAACATATATTTCTGACATCATACACCCTGATCAGACAGGTTTTATCCCGGGCCGACATATACATTACAATTTGAGACGTCTTTTCAACGTAATGTATAACGATCATAAGGTTGAGGCAGTGGTAATAGCTCTTGATGCAGAGAGGGCGTTTGACCGGATTGAGTGGAAATATATGATGTCGGTTCTGGAGCACTTCGGGTTCGCAAAGGAATTTATTAATTGGATAATAATTATTTATGCACACCCAATGGCGTCCGTGGTAACCAATCAAGAAATGTCGCAGTCATTCCGCTTGTTCAATGGGTGCCGACAGGGGTGCCCTATTTCGCCTGCTCTCTTCGCTATAGCCATGGAACCCCTTGCTACTCGCATTCGGGCATGTGCCGATATAGCTTCTGTTAAAATAAAGGACACACAGCACAAAATGTCTCTATATGCAGACGATGTTCTTTTGTTTTTGTCCAAGCCTAAAACTTCTATTCCAGCATTACTTAACTTGATAAACACATTTGGCTCCTTCTCTGGCTACAAGATAAACTGGCAAAAAAGTGAGTTGATGCCAATATCACGGCCTGTGGATATGCAATTTCCGGAATCTACCCCTTGTAGAACAGTGATGGACAAGTTAACCAGCCTTGGCATTGTAGTGACAAGAGACCTTGATCAGCTATTGAAAGCGAATTGGGACATGAAAATATATCAGCTTAAACAAAATATAGATTTTTGGAAAACTCTGCCTTTCTCCTTGGTTGGTCGTATAAACGCTATTAAAATGGTTGTCCTACCCAGGTTTCTCTACCTCTTCCAATGTCTACCCAATTTCATACCACAAAGCTATTTTAAGAAACTGGATTCAATAGTAACTCCATTTTTATGGGATAACAAGGCAGCCAGAATTTCAAAGAAGCATTTATGCAAGTACAAAATAGAGGGGGGCTTTGGCCTTCCTCACTTTAAACTGTATTATTGGGCTGCTAATCTGAACATTGTGTCTTTCTGGAGGGAAAGTTTACCTGCGATGAGACAGAAGGATATGCCTTCATGGCTTTTGATTGAGCAGGCCTCCTGTCAACGTTCCTCACTCCCTGCACTTGTTAATAGCCCATCATATGTGAAAAAATCCACTTATGACTCTAACCCAGTCATTTGTCATACGCTTAGGATCTGGAAACAGATTAGGTATTTTCTTAACATACCCACTGTATACATTGACAGCCCGATTTGCCTGAATCATGCTTTCCACCCCGCATTGGATGATGTGGTGTTTTCACAGTGGAGGGAGAAGGGGCTCACAACAATTGGTAATCTATACATAGATGGTCAGTTAGCTTCATTTCAACAATTACAGGGAAAGTTCAACATGCCAACAACACATTTTTTCAGATACCTCCAAATCAGGAATTTCGTAAGGACACATATCCCACAGTATGGCATGAAGCCAAATAGTCCTACATTAGATAGCTTGATCCTTGTCAAACCCCATTCAAAAGGTTCGGTCTCTAGACTGTATGATGTGCTACAGGCCCACATAGAGGTATCCACAGACACCATTAAAAGGGCTTGGGAACAAGAACTTGGGTCAGAAATCTCAGATGAGAACTGGGTAGAAGCTCTCAGGAATATAAACCACAGTTCAGTGAATGCCAGACACAACCTTGTACAGTTTAAGGTGATACACAGGTTACATTACTCAAAAGTAAAACTGCACAAAATATTCCCGGACACCTCACCACTGTGTGAGAGGTGCAAGCAGGATGAGGGGACCACTTATTCTGGACATGTCCTAAGTTACATGTTTACTGGGCTCTCATTTTTGATTATTTATCTAGAGCCTTTGATAGAGTTCTAGCCCCAGACCCATTGACCGCTCTGTTTGGTACAGTTGATGGGAATAACCACGAAGGGAAAGCTGTCTCTCTTTGTACTCTATTAGCCAAAAGGCTCATGTTGCAATTTTGGAAACTGGAGACTGTACCTACCTTTGAAATGTGGTTATGGGATTTAGGGAATGTAATACATATGGAAAAGATTCAATACAGTACCTCCAAAAGAAGTCCAATGTTTTACAAAATATGGCAGCCAGTACTGGATAAATGGTCTAGTCCCGCTTCATAACTGGGTTGACGATCTGCTGCTACTCTGTGCTGTACTCCACTCAATATTTATTTTTGGCTTAACTACACTGCTTGTAATGACTATATGCTGTCTTCTTATACATGTACCACCTAATAGGATTTTGTTTTATTTTGTGTATGTGTGAGTTAAGTTTTGTTTTGTCCTCTAAATTGGCCATCCCATTCAACAGTACAATGAATGTCATTGTTAGTTTACTGTCTTTTTTATTTGATTTTTTATTGTAAAATAATAAACATATATATTTTTTAAAAGTAACACACTACGCCGCCAGGGACTCAAATCCTGCAGTGCCAGACGTGTCCCCCTGCTTAAGCTAGTACATGTCCAGGCCCGTCTGAAGATTGCTAGAGAGCATTTGGATGATCCAGAAGAAGATTGGGAGAATGTCATATGGTCAGATGAAACCAAAATATAACTTTTTTGGTAAAAACTCAACTCGTCGTGTTTGGAGGACAAAGAATGCTGAGTTGCATTCAAAGAACACCATACCTACTGTGAAGCATGGGGGTGGAAACATCATGCTTTGTGGCTGTTTTTCTGCAAAGGGACCAGGACGACTGATCAGTGAAAAGGAAAGAATGAATGGGGCCATGTATCGTGGGATTTTGAGTAAAAACCTCCTTCCATCAGCAAGGGCATTGAAGATGAAACGTGGCTGGGTCTTTCAGCATGACAATGATCCCAAACACACCGCCCGGGCAACGAAGGAGTGGCTTCGTAAGAAGCATTTCAAGGTCCTGGAGTGGCCTAGCCAGTCTCCAGATCTCAACTCCATAGAAAATCTTTGGAGGGAGTTGAAAGTCTGTGTTGCCCAGCAACAGCCCCAAAACATCACTGCTCTAGAGGAGATCTGCATGGAGGAATGGGCCAAAATACCAGCAACAGTGTGTGAAAACCTTGTGAAGACTTACAGAAAACGTTTGACCTCTGTCATTGCCAACAAAGTATATAACAAAGTAATGAGAAACTTTTGTTGTTGACCAAAAACGTATTTTCCACCATAATTTGCAAATAAATTCATTAAAAATTCTACAATGTGATTTTCTGGATGTTTTTTTTCTCATTTTGTCTGTCATAGTTGAAGTGTACCTATGATGAAAATGACAGGCCTCTCTCATCTTTTTAAGTGGGAGAACTTGCACAATTGGTGGCTGACTAAATACATTTTTGCCCCACTGTATGTATACTGTAGCTAAGAAAGTAATACTAAGTTTATGTTGTGTAGTAATCTGTTAGTAGCCCATGTGCCTCACCCTAATAATTTGGTCTATTTTCCCCTCTTAATTTCGCCTACTGTTCTGACTTGATGGTGTACATGTAGCCTACAACCTGTTGTAGAGAAATGTAATCATTGAATATTGTAAGAGCTATCATTGTCTGCTTATATGCCCCCTTCATTTATCCTACGGTTCTGACTTGGTGTACTGGGAGAACACTATAAGAATGACCCATGTTCTGAATTCGGGTTGCTGCACATTTCAAAAGTGCTGAACAAATAGTTATATTGACTACATCCGTCCTAGTTCGCTCATTAATGTCTTAATCGAAATTACGGATGGCCTCTTATCCACTTGTCGCCTTATGCCATAGTTTGTACATCTCAATTGCCAGTAGAAACCACATTTTTTAAAAGCAAGTTAGCCATATCAGCTAGGTTTTTTTTTTTAAGGCAGTAAATGAGGTTGATTAAACTGTTTCGTTGCCAGACACGGCTCCGCTGAAAGCCAGGTGTAGCAGTGGTAAGGTGTTGGGACTGCTGTTGGGACAGCTTTATGTAGGCCCTAACAGTTTGTGGGCACCGTTTGTCACCGTTATAGTACAATTAATGTATTGTTTAGAGTTGTGTTGTGTAGTGGCTTTGCTGTCATGCATCCCACTTTTTTTCCTCCCCACTCAAGATGTACATGCTAAAATCACCACTGTGTGTATGCATTAGATCAGCTGACTAACCTGATGTAATAATGGTAGCTGCTCTATGGATGTCCTCCACACTGCTTGAATAAGACATTACTTAGTCTGGCCCATCTGTACTTGTCCTTCAGTGCAGTTGTGTTTTTAGCTCACTGCTCATTCCTGTCCTGAAGCCTCTAAAACAGAGGAGGTAAAACATCCTACCCGTGGCTCAATCTGTCAAGGTTGTGGCACTGGATTTGTTCACAGTCTCACACACACACACACACACACACACACACACACACACACACACTCACACACACACTCTGTGCCCACCATCCCCACAGGGCACAAGGAGACCTAATTCTCTACCCTTCATTTGTCTGAGAGCTAAAGTCGTCTCAGGCATCAGACTGGAACTGACATGTGTTAATGTGAGTGGGAACACTCTGGATAGTTAAGGGAACTGTGTGTGTGTGTGTGTGTGTGTGTGTGTGTGTGTGTGTGTGTGTGTGTCCATCCTCATCTATGTTTCTCATATCAGTCTGTGTGAGTTGGATTCATCCTAAAGCACTGTTAGCATTATTAAACACCAAACCCAAACAAATTCATACTGGATGTGATGTTGATGATAGTCCCCTCCCAACAGATGGTGGTAAGAAAAATAGGCCATTGTAGAAGTATAATCATTCCTCTCCATCAACAGGTGATGATGCTGCCTTGGCACTGCAACTTTATGGAGAGGGTCATTGACATGGACACTGGTGGTCGGCTGGTGTTTGGCCAGGCATGGCAGGACAGGAATGGCAATTAGTTTTAACCACAAGAGGGACAACGGCTATGTTTATTTGGACAGACATATTCAGACACACACACACACACCTCTATTTTTAAGTGCTACATCATTTGGAAGTCAAGTACCTGTAGTCAATTTTCTCCATTAGTCCTATTGCGTAAGCGGGGATGGTTTTGACACTGGCTCTGAGCTATCTGAGAATAGCCGCTGTTTCTACTGGGACTGGACAATTCCTTCACCTGCCGCATTCGAATGCTGCCCTTCATTACTAGCCGTCTTGACTGTACAGGTTTCTGTGGAGGACAGCAGCAGGAGTGGTGTGGGGTTGCAGTGGCCAGCTGGTGTGCCTGTAGCAGGGCCCGCTGGATGGATGATCATCATACAACACAACAGCCGTTCCCACCGACCAGGCTGGCACTACACCTGCATTCTGCTGCTGAGGGCAAACTCAACACCAGCCTATTTAGAAATGATTAAAGTAATGCTTTGAAAGAGGGGCTTTTAATGTGCAGTGTTTTTTTGGAAAGTGTAGCTTAAACATGCAGACCAAGTGGCTGTTTATTTGATGGATTGATTTTCAGTAGGAATAGAACAGTAGCCCACAAGGAAGTGGATGGATGTTACGTCATAACCTGCTATGGTCAGGTCAACATCCCACATCGTAGCCATCATCATGGTTCACTGATTTATGATTATCTCTCTAGTAAACATGTGTTTATTACCCGTGTCGACACTGAGCTTACAAAACATCAGGGACATCTTCCTAATATTGAGTTACACTCCCTTTTGCGATCAGAAAATGGTCAATTCATCGAGGCATGGACTACAAGGTGTCAAAAGGGTTCCACAGGGATGCTGGCACATGTTGACTCCAATGCTTCCCACAGTTGTGTCAAGTTGGCTGGATTTCTTTTGGGTGGTAGACCATTCTTGATACACCCAGGAAATTGTTGAGCATGGAAAAACCCAGCACTGTTGCAGTTCTTGAACACACGCAAACCAGTGTGCCTGGCACCTACTACCATAACCTGTTCAAAGGCACTTAAATCTTTTGTCTTGCCCATTCCCCTCTGAATGGCACATATACTGTACACTCTAAAAATGAGGTGTTCAACAAGGGTTCTATGATCCTCAAAGTTTTTTTAAGAACCTTAGGGTTCTTGGCAATACCAGTTGGGCTGTTAGGTTCCTGCAAGAACCCCATAGGAGGAGGTGTTCATTCAGGAACCTCCTTAGTTGGTGGGGGTTCTTACAGGGACCTCCTTAGTTGGTGGGGGTTCTTACAGGAACCTCCTTAGTTGGTGGGGGTTCTTACAGGAACCTAACTGCCCAACTGAACATTTTGGATTTGAATTTGAAAGGACAGCAGGTGCACACACTTATCTGAAAAATGTAAAGATCTCCTCAATTTAAGGTAAAGTTTTTCTCTTGTATGATCTAAATTGACATTGTCTTTTCAGATTTGTGCAAATCTTTCTAAAACAGAAAATGGACACAATCCAATGGATATCAATCAACTGAGGTAGGAATATACAGGCTATGAGAATATGTTGAAGGCTGGCTGTATTGGGTGCAGATGACTGAACTGCTCACTTATGTGTCTGTGTCGGGATACAGAGGCATTATGGACAAGGTATGTGTATGAAAACCATTATTAAAACAGTTTTTTTCATTCACATTCACCATAAAAACCAAGGTATGAATACTGTCGTGTGGATGTTTTGTTAATCATCTGTATAATTACAATTTTTGGATTCACAGACTTAACCCTCTCTATACCTCTGATGAATGTAACAGGAAACCTGCTCAATCACCATGCACTGCAAAATTGTTCTGGCTGTGGATACAGAGAACATCAACACATCAACATCAACAGGCCAGAGGATATACCTATTGGACTTGGGGCTCTAATGGGAGTTTATCTCATATTTAGATTTGTTTTTTATTCTGCTTTGCCACTATTAATAAACACAGAGAACAAAAATATTGTGTTATTGTTATGTGTAATATTAATAATAATAACAGGGGAGGGGAAGTAGTTCAATGTACACCAAAAGGTTCTTCACAAGGTTCTTTGAGGATCCATTAAAAGGGATTCTTTGAAGAACCCCTTTAAAGGGTTCTTTGAAAGACTTATAGGGGTTCCCCCACATTTTCAACTTGAAGAACCCCTAAACGATACTCCAGGAATCTTTTGTTTTTATTAATAAAAACATACATCAGATAATAGTTTAGTTCTCAGTGTTTATTATGATTTTAGTGGCAAAGCAGAATAAAAACTTTAAATATCAGATTAACTCCCATTAGATCCCCAAGTCCAATATATATATATATCCTCTGCACTGTTGATGTTGATGTATCCATAGCCAGAATGATTTTGCAGTGCATGGTGATTGAGCAGGTTTCCTGTTATATTCAGAGGTGTCGGGAGGGTGAAGTCTGTGAAACCAAACATTGTAATTATACAGATGATTAACAAAACATGCACATGACAGTATTCATACCTTGGATTTTGTTTCCGATATTGTTCAGACACCTGCTGACACAGACACAGAAGTGAGCCGTTCAGTCATCTGCACCCAAGACAACATCTTCTCATAGCCTACATATCATACTTCTCTGTTGATTGTTATCCATTGGATTGTTTCCATTTTCTGTTTTAGAAAGATTTGCACAAATATCATCCTGCTGTCCTTTTCAAAATCCAAATGTTTCAGTTGGGCAGAACCCCCACCAACCAAGGAGGTTCCTCTTATTGGGTTCTTGGAATAACCTTTTTGGGGCAAATTTCAGTGCCAAGAACCCTTAGGTCCTTCGAAGAACTTTGATGATCTTAGAAGAACCCTTGTTGAACCCCAAATGTTTTGTGTGTATAATAACGCGCTTGGCAGGGTAAGAGTCAGTGACCTCGAGCTCGGGGACAGACAATGTCTTTGTTTTCTCATCTCTCCCACTCAGACTGACAGGACACGGGCATGTCCCTCTCTCTCTATTAGCGCGTCCCCGCCTGGCCCGTCCTAGACAATCATTAGTTTATTATTGGCCTAGTCTAAAGATAAAGGTCATGTCGGTGCCATAGCAATCGGCTGAAACAGTATGCTGCGCGCTATTGATTTTCGGTCTAGGTGGTGCAAATGAATCTCACCAGCTCCGGGAAGGACCGTACTGCTCCGTGCGCATGCGTCAAGAGGAGGCTTCTCATTTCGCTGGCTGCTTTATAGTCAGTCCCCGCAGCCCACAGTAGGCAAGACAGTCACTGCCTGTCTGTCTAGCGGAACGGATATGGCTCCCTACTCACCCCGGCTTTTTCCCAGACCCAAGCGGCTTGTTGCCAGGCGAGGGCCGACATGACAGTACACGGTCGAGAGAAGACCCCTGGCCCGCTCCGCCTGTCGGTCCCGTTAGAAGCAGGGAGAGGAGCAGGTCGATATGCGGTGCTGCTGGTCCTGTGCGCGCTGTGCTACAGCAACTCTCTGCACGGGGAGTTCGTGCACGACGATGTGTGGGCTATCAGCAATAACCCCGACGTCCGGCCCGGGTCCAGCCTGCAGAACATCTTCACCAACGACTTTTGGGGCAAGAGGATGGCGGATAACACGAGCCACAAGTCCTACAGACCGTTATGCATCCTCACCTTCAAGTAAGTTCTCTCTCTCCCCTATAGCTCTCTGTGGTTATCTTCCCAGCATCGGTTGCAAAGTCTCTGTAGTTAACTTGAACAGCTTGGTCTCGGGCTTGAATGAGAAACAATGTTGCTGAAGTTGGTGGCAATGTCCATAAATGCGCTGGCCTCGTCAGCTATCCAACTTGTGATCCGATACAATTAATACCATGTATCGGGTTCTCCGAAATGGGCTAACGTCATAGACTAGCCTACTGTAGGTTTCTTCATGCTTTGAGCTGGGTTGAGCTTGGTCGATCGCCAGCGGCTATGAAGGACGCACATCTGCACCTACCATCACCAAACATGTACGTAGCCTATAATGGGTTATAATCAGAATGATACGGCGGTCAGGTTGCGCAGTTAGCTAAACTTGCTGAAGCGTGCCATGAACACTGCACACTCGCAAGAAAATACGATTTTATTTGTGCTCCTTCATCTTAGAATATGTTACAGAAATGCAACGTGAAACATTTTCAAATATCCTAGAGTCGAAATACAGCTGGACCTGACAGATGTTGACCGTTTTTTTGCCTACACACTTGTTGCTTCTGTGGAGTCCCTGAATTCGCTCTCAACGTTCACTTCAATGTATTTTTGGCGGATATGTTTGACGCTGCAGAACATTGAGCGGACACATTTTGGGATATTAGTGTTGAATGTTGTCGTTCAAGGGAACTTTTCCAGCCAGTGTCAATTTAATCTCCGGGCACACACACACTGGAGAGGACGTGTCACAGGCAGCGCAATGGGACGCGGGAGGGATCTGGCTCTCCGCGCAAGCATTAGTCAACCAGAAACATTAATAGTTTACAGATTTCACAGATTGATGAAAAACACACTACAGACTATTTGAAAGATGTGTTGATATGAAAACTGCAAAAAATAATAATTGACAGAACTGTAGGCTCTGTTTCTATCTAGCACACATAGGATAGATATTTAACCCTGATTTAACTAGGCAAGTCAGTTAAGAACAAATTCTTATTTACAATGATGGCCTAACCCTAACCCGGCCGGTTGTGATACAGCCTGGAATTGAACCAGGGTCTGTAGTGACGCCTTTAGCACCGCTGCGCCACTCAGTTGCCCAAAAGAGGGGGAAGTGAAGTGTTATAATAATAGACATGTCCAGCAGGTCTGTATGTAATCAGTGAGGACACAACGTGCTTGGATTTCTTCAGCAGACAGTAAAGTTGAAATATAGACAATAGATATGAAAAGACTGGAATACTAACATGAAGCGTCAGGCGGTAGACAACCATGGGATTAACCCATTCTCTGCCTGGTAAAGCTTTGTACTTTTTCTTTGCACAGGGCTGTGGATACACACACACACGCACCATCCTATGTATGGGACTTATCTATTCTAATACTTTGCTTAGTAAGACATCATCTCCACTGTCACACTGTCGCTGTATCCTCTGACCTCTTCTCAGAGCCTGAACCGTTTGACAACAGTGTGCTGCTCCTCCCCGACACCGCACGATGCGCCAGAAAATACATGTCAAATAAGTGTTTCTTTCTCTGCGCTACATTCCTCAGTGTTGAGCGTAGGTATCAGCATCCTCTTTGAAAAGGGCACATTCAGAGCTGAAGACGTGTGATGCTGATTATGACAACAGAGAGGTTGTCAGCTGCTGTGTGTGTGCTGAATACTTAGTGCACTGGTTAAGGGGGAGAGGGAAGGCTGATGTGCTGATGCTTTGAATGGGTTTCTCTCTTTTGAGGCGATGGATGGAGCATCTGGTTGTGTAGCGCTCTCCTTCTGGTTCTGCAGTTGGTTACCCACACACTGCTGCCAAGCCAAGCAGCTGAATCTCCATCTACACATAGCCCCAAAGCCGGCCAGATTCATTCTCTGTGGTGTGTACGCTCACGCACAGGCACAAGCCTCTCCTGCGTGTCTTACTGTCTCAAGTCTGTAGTCTAATACTTTGTGACGGCACAGAGAGAAGGGAGGAGAGGAGTTGTCAGTGTCTCTGACACTACAGTACCTTGTCTGGTCTCCTCTGTATGTTCTTTAAATTCAGACTAAATTGGGCAAATCTGACTCACATTTACATGTATGCTTCATTATTATGGGAGAAGGGCCTATTTATCACATGTACAGTATATGGGACAGTGGTACATATGGACACACACACACACACACACACACACACACACACACACACACACACACACACACACACACACACACACACACGTCCTTGAAGATCTGCTAGGTATATCTGTCATTTCAACACGCTGAGACTCACACCTCATACACACACACACCGACACACGCACACATACACCACACCTGTGCATGTGGGGGCTCTGTGCTCAGTATAGCGGTGTGTTTCTGTGTCCGTGATCACTGTCGGGCCTCTGAGACAGTACTCAAGGTGAAGGACACACACCCCTGAAGCACTCTAATGTAGCCTACTAATGGAACAATGGCTTTGGGGAGAGAGCAGGAGGGGGACCAGGGGCGAGGGGAGATAGGAGGAGGTAGAGAGAAGGAGGGAGGGAGGGAGTGAATGGGATGAAAAGAGAGGGGGGTGACAACAGAGAATGACAGAAAAACAGGCTATGAGATCACGTCACAGCTTACAGTCCAGAGCCCCCACCCCCCACCCCACCCCGAATCACACCCAGGGGACATAGTATAAACATGGTATAAACAGTGTAAAGGCGCTTGTCGTAACCTCTGAAGCCTCTGTCATATCCCCTGTCCCCTCCAGCACAGCCAGGCTGCCTAGGGACAGTTACTGCGTGCTTTAGGAGCTGGATACCTGTCTGTTTCAGCATTGACCAGTGTGACCACTCTACCTGCACGGCTCAACACTTCTAGCACAATACAGGGACTATAGTGCTGTAGCTAGGCAACGGTTAAGCATACATGACACCTGTACAGTGGTGGGCCTAGAGTTTTTCCTGGTCAGGGGATGTGGTGTGGAAAACCTCCAGATCCTAGTCGTAGGCTATAAGAAAGGCCTTGTTTTTCCGGGTCAGATCACATTGCCAGGAAATTGTCCACTGTCCAGTCTCTGGTCTCTAATTGAAATGCATTGGTCTTAATAACAGAGTGCACATCCGCCATGACTCACTGAGAAGGCCTATAACGAGATCACATCAGAGGGCCGGCTTACACATGTTAATACCCTCTCCTCGGGGCATGCTACAACATCCACTATGTCTGATCTATGATGTAACACAGGAAATAGGAGGGGTTGAGCCTGCTTTTCATCATCACTTAATGGATTGGACGATGGCTTTTATGAGGCATCCCCATTATCGCTTATGTATGACAATCAGCTCGACGGTCTTTCCCCCATTAAAACCCATGTTATGTTCTCTTTAGATTCCCTTCTGTCTAGTTAAGTTCTGTTTTCAGATTCTCCAAGTCTTTCATCCTGGAAATGTATGGGTTTCTTCAGTATTAGGAGTCAGACTGTGCAGGCGGTTTAATGATGAGAGAAACAGGCTGTTTTACAGAGATGGTGTAGTGCTGTAATTGAATTCATAATGGAGGTTTGGGTTTGCGATTCTTCTCTACTCTGAGACGGGGGAGGAATCGCTTAATATATGAGGGCGTAATTACCATCTCACGTAGAAATGCTTTTATGTAACCTGAACTAATGGTTTTCGGTACCTGGGTGTGTAATGGAGATTTTACTATTGTGTTATAACTGTGTGTGGGTAGGGGAAAAATGTCATTTGAATAGACTAATATATGCAGATGTAAGATATTTGATATAAAGATTTCAAATGGCTTATCTCAGCC
>NC_143036.1:57532500-57557500 GCF_057628025.1 Oncorhynchus mykiss
ATTCTACTCCATGTGTAGGTTTTGGAGTGGGGAAGCTGCAGCTGTATTCAAATTCCTGCAAAATGATGTAATTGGCTAGAATGAGGTAGTCTGCGTTTGTGTGTGTGTGTTTGTGCCAGTGAAGAGAGCCCAGTGTGTGTGGAGCAGACCAGGCCAGGAGACAGCAGTGGAGAGGTGGGAGAGCCATACTTACTATTACAGCAGCTCTGGTCAACACAATAGCTATTATTGAAACACCTTTGTGTCCGTTCGAGACAGATCAGTGTATCACTGTCACCATTGTCAGATGTACCGTGTATCTCTAGGTTTATGGACATGTTTGGTGCTGGGTTAAATAGGAGTGGTATGGTACTGACTAGCGTCCTGCCCAGGGGGTGTACTTGTACATCAAGCTGCCTCACGCTACAGAAACAGGATGGGCTCAGGCCGTTCTGGCTTGGACAAGGCTAATTACTGACTACTGTAGTAGGGATGTGTGGTGAGGTAGTACTTTACTGTAATAGGGATGTGTGGTGTCATGACGTTGCCCTCTTTGGGTACAGCAAGCCCTACCCCCCTCTCCCTGTCTCCTACACCCAGGCTGCTATGGTCAGCGAGAGGTCGTAAATTCCTGGAGGAGATTATCTCCTCATGGCCACAGTATAGAGACAGAGTGAATTTTCATAGAGAACAAAGACATTTCTTCCACCTCACAGAACTTGAGGTCCAAAAAACATTTATGTTCTGGAGAAGGTATAAAAGATCGGTGAAGAATCCAGCTACAAACTGGTCCGTTTGGTACAATTTTGTGAAACTCATGGGAGACAATACAATACATTATATTTATTTATATAATAGTATAATAATATTAATAATAATATTTATATTTATATAATAGCCTCAGATATGAGGTTTACATTTAATTGTTGTATAAGATGAATGAGTTTGGATGATACTGTTTGTGGAATTGTGTAATGTGATTTTGGACTGTTTAATGTAAGGAAACTCCAATTCCTTTTGGAGTTTAACTAAATCAGAGGACCGCCCACGAGCACAGTTATGGTCAGGCATCCTGGGACAGGCCTTTTTCTGCTCTCCCGAATAAAACCCCCACTGTGAGAATTTCTCAACAGACCATGTTTCCCTCAATTACGAGAGGACAAAGGTTGCAGACCAGCTTACCTCTATAACGAGAGGGCCAAGGTTTGAGTAGATGGCTGAATCTTTTAACCATACCACGTGGTTAAACTCTTAGACTATAGATACCGACAGAATAAGAACAAGTCTTTGATATTAATTACTAGTCTGCAGCTAGGAATTCGGTATCATTGAACGCGAAGACCAACACCCTCTTAAACATCTATCCATAACGACATGAATGAATGTCACTCTGAACCATCCATTCTAACCACGACAGAGAGAGAGAGAGGAAGGACGCTCTCCAACAGAAACAAACTTTTCAACAGAGACCCCGACGACGCACTGAGCGTAAATATATATATTGATTGCAATTGTTCCCGAATGAGTGAGCGTTCATGTGCAAAGGATTAGCATTTCAATTGTTATAATTATCAACTGTGCGTTGTCTTAACTCAGTCGACCCCCACTTCCCTTTTGTCTAACAAGCCGCCATGCCGGTTTAGCCCACTAGGGCACATTCCCCTATCATTTCTTGTAACCATATTTACTTTGTTTGTTTGTGTGTGCACTTCTGTGATTGTTTAGTTAGTTAATAAATAAATGATTTTAAGACAACTGATGTATGGATGACTCATAGTGAAGACTGCGTTCGTGCAGATAACCAACAATTTACGACGTTGGAATGAGACTAACATGAGGTAAAGAAGAATTCATTAATCAGAAGACTATTGATCAGATATGAAAATATCTGAAAAGTTATATTAGGAAAATTATAACTTTAATCGGAATATTTTCCTTGGTTCCCCAACTTCCTTTTTAATTACAGTTACATGATTAATCAGTTTAATCGCGTAATACTAATTACAGAGAATCTTTGCTATAAACTAAAAGTCTTCATTTAATGATAGTAAAGACACGACAGTGGTGAGGTAGTACTTTACTGTAGTAGAGGTGTGTGTTGAGGTAGTACTTTACTGTAGTAGAGGTGTGTGGTGAGGTAGTACTTTACTGTAGTAGAGGTGTGTGGTGAGGTAGTACTTTACTGTAGTAGAGGTGTGTTGAGCTAGTACTTTACTGTAGTAGAGGTGTGTGTTGAGGTAGTACTTTACTGTAGTAGAGGTGTGTGGTGAGGTAGTACTTTACTGTAGTAGAGGTGTGTGGTGAGGTAGTACTTTACTGTAGTAGAGGTGTGTGGTGAGGTAGTACTTTACTGTAGTAGAGGTGTGTGGTGAGGTAGTACTTTACTGTAGTAGAGGTGTGTGGTTAGGTAGTACTTTACTGTAATAGGTGTTTGTGGTAAGGTAGTACTTTACTGTAGTAGAGGTGTGGTGAGCTAGTACTTTACTGTAGTAGAGGTGTGTGGTTAGGTAGTACTTTACTGTAGTAGGGGTGTGTGGTAGGGTAGTACTTTGCTGTAGTACTTTTAAACTTGGACAAAACAGAGATGCTTGTTCTAGGTCCCAAGAAACAAAGAGATCTTCTGTTGAATCTGACAGTCAATCTTAATGGTTGTACAGTCGTCTCAAATAAAACTATGAAGGACCTCGGCGTTACTCTGGACCCTGATCTCTCTTTTGAAGAACATATCAAGACTGTTTCAAGGACAGCTTTTTTCCATCTACGTAACATTGCAAAAATCAGAAACTTTCTGTCCAAAAATGATGCAGAAAAATTAATCCATGCTTTTGTCACTTCTAGGTTAGACTACTGCAATGCTCTACTTTCCGGCTACCCGGATAAAGCACTAAATAAACTTCAGTTAGTGCTAAATACGGCTGCTAGAATCCTGACTAGAACCCAAAAATTTGATCATTTTACTCCAGTGCTAGCCTCCCTACACTGGCTTCCTGTTAAGGCTAGGGCTGATTTCAAGGTTTTACTGCTGACCTACAAAGCATTACATGGGCTTTCTCCTACCTATCTCTCTGATTTGGTCCTGCCGTACATACCTACATGTACGCTACGGTCACAAGACGCAGGCCTCCTAATTATCCCTAGAATTTCTAAGCAAACAGCCGGAGGCAGGGCTTTCTCCTATAGAGCTCAATTTTTATGGAATGGTCTGCCTACCCATGTGAGAGACGCAAACTCGGTCTTAACCTTTAAGTCTTTACTGAAGACTCATCTCTTCAGTGGGTCATATGATTGAGTGTAGTCTGGCCCAGGAGTGTGAAGGTGAACGGAAAGGCTCTGGAGCAACAAACCGCCCTTGCTGTCTCTGCCTGGCCGGTTCCGTGGTAGGGTAGTACTTTACTGTAATAGGGGTTTGTGGTAAGGTAGTACTTTACTGTAGTAGAGGTGTGTGGTGAGGTAGTACTTTACTGTAGTAGAGGTGTGTGGTGAGCAAGTACTTTACTGTAGTAGATGTGTGTGGTAAGGTAGTACCTTACTGTGGTAGGGTAGTACTTTACTGTAGTAGGGGTGTGTGGTAAGGTAGTACTTTACTGTAGTAGGGGTTTGTGGTAAGGTAGTACTTTACTGTAGTAGAGGTGTGTGATAGGGTAGTACTTTACTGTAGTAGGGGTTTGTGGTAAGGTAGTACTTTACTGTAGTAGGGGTTTGTGGTGGGGTAGTACTTTACTGTAATAGGGGTTTGTGGTAAGGTCGTACTTTACTGTAGTAGAGGTGTGTGGTGAGCTAGTACTTTACTGTAGTAGAGGTGTGTGGTAAGGTAGTACTTTACTGTGGTAGGGTGTGTGGTAAGGTAGTACTTTACTGTAGTAGGGGTGTGTGGTAAGGTAGTACTTTACTGTAGTAGAGGTGTGTGGTAATGTAGTACTTTACTGTAGTAGAGGTGTGTGGTAATGTAGTACTTTACTGTAGTAGAGGTGTGTGGTGAGGTAGTACTTTACTGTAGTAGGGGTGTGTGGTAATGTAGTACTTTACTGTAGTAGAGGTGTGTGGTGAGGTAGTACTTTACTGTAGTAGGGATGTGTGGTAATGTAGTACTTTCCTATAGTAGGGGTGTGTGGTAATGTAGTACTTTACTATAGTAGAGGTGTGTGGTGAGGTAGTACTTTACTATAGTAGGGGTGTGTGGTAATGTAGTACTTTACTGTAGTAGGGGTGTGTGGTAATGTAGTACTTTACTGTAGTAGAGGTGTGTGGTAAGGTAGTACTTTACTGTAGTAGGGGTGTGTGGTAAGGTAGTACTTTACTGTAGTAGAGGTGTGTGGTAATGTAGTACTTTACTGTAGTAGGCGTGTGTGGTAATGTAGTACTTTACTATAGTAGGCATGTGTGGTAAGGTAGTACTTTACTATAGTAGGCGTGTGTGCGATCAGGATAGAGTACTCAAATCCCCAGTTCCAGTCATGAGGAACCCTCTCGCCTCACGCCGTGCCTCATGAGAGAGCGAGAGAGAGAGAGCTAATACACACACACACATACACACACACACTGTAAATCAGTACCAAATGTCCCATTAGACAATTCCAGGAGGCAGGGTGTGTCTCTAAAGCACATTCTATTAGAAACAGCTGCAGCCCTAGAAGGGTGTGGCTCAGAATGTTCTTGAATGTGTGTTTCTCACTGCGCGCACACACACACACAGCTGGTACTCCATGGGGTAGGACATTAAAGGTCTGATTTAGATATTTTAAGTGAGTGTTAAGGCTGGGAGTGTTTTTGAGTTGAGATACTGTATACTGTTAAAGAATGTGTGTTGTGTGTGTACCGAGAACACTGCTGAGTCACCTTCAGTCACAGTGGGAGGCAGGGACGGATGGAGGAAGATGAAAGGAGAGAAATAACAGAGTTGAAGGATGAAGGGCAATTGGATGAGGGGTGGGAGAGAAGAGGGAGAAGAGTGAAGACAGGGAAAGATGGAAGAATCTCGTCTTCTTCCTCATGAATTAAATATATAAGATATGGGGCTCCTCCCCCTGCTTTACTGATGAGCTTCTAAAGCAGGAAAAGGAAATGCCAACAGTTACTGTAGTTCATTTTTGTTTATTTAGAAAAATACAAAGTGTTTGTATTCCTGATTCCATATATGGTCATGAGCCAAATAATGCTTAATGAGAGCATCATCAGGAGTAATAACAACACTTTGTATTTTCTTAAATGCAAACTGACGATTACTCAACAACAACACTCAAATAAGTGCAATATGCATGTGAAATGGCTCAGACATATTATGCTATAACATTTTCTTACAAAAAGAAAAATATGCTCTCATAAAGGAGGTGTGTCTACTTCTCATTACCCACACCTGGCTCTCACAAGCTATGTTTCTATTAACTTGTCCAGTTATTTCATTTTTCTTTGAAATTTAGAATGTTTGCAACTATTTATTTATCTGTTATTTTACCAGGTAAGTTGACTGAGGACACGTTTTCATTGGCAGCAACAACCTGGGGAATAGTTACAGGGGAGAGGGATGAATGAGCCAATGGGGATTATTAAGTGACCATGATGGTTTGAGGGTCAGATTGGGAATTTAACCAGGACACTGGGGTTAACACACCTACTCTTACGATAAGTGTCATGGGTTCTTTAATGACCTCAGAGAGTCAGCCGTTTAAAGTCCCATCCGAAAGACGGCACCCTACACAGGGCAATGTCCCCAATCACTGCCCTGGGGCATTGGGATATTTTTAGACCAGAGGAAAGGGTGCCTCCTACTGGCCCTCCAACACCACTTCCAGCAGCATCTGGTCTCCCATCCAGGGACTGACCAGGACCAACCCTGCTTAGCTTCAGAAGCAAGCCAGCAGTGGTATGCAGGGTGGTATGCTGCTGACTATTGTTTGCTGGGGTGCGTTTCCATTGAACTATCTTGTGTTGATTTAAAAACAGGTGGACATGAAGATGCCACAGCAACAAACAAACAAAAAAACTTTTTTGCAAAAACCTACAATGTTGAATAAAATGTTTGTGGTTGAAGTGTTTCCGTTGCCCATTAAGTCACATTGCGAGTGGAGCTTATAGTTAGTTACGTGATGACCTTATATGTACCTTCAAAGGTTTTCGCCAATCATAATTGATAAAAAAAATAAAAAAAATAATTTCCATCATCATTTTATCACAAAGAAAGTTAGACAAAATAAACACCCACCCTTGTCAAATGGGTAAAAATGTTGTCGATCTTTTGAAAATGTCTCCTATATCAGCTGTTTCCAGTACACGTGTCGCAATGTCATAGCTTTTGTCGAATAAACCTGGGCCAATGGAAACCTGTTAAGTATCTCTCTGTAGCCCTGGAGGCCCATTCATCTGTAGTAAGCGCAACACAGGGTCATTGGCCAATTCATTCACAATTTTGGCTTTAGCTTGCTTATATAGAGCGGATACTCCCTGTTTTCTGAAATGGGGGCGAGAGGTGGAAGTGTGTTGGCAGCTGCATAGGCTATTCTCATTGAGCAGTGGTGACATACTCTCTCTCTCCATCACCATTGTAATCTACTGGGAAGCCCTAATTTTCCCTAACTGGAGATGTAAATGATGATGGAGTATCCTGGTTTAAAGACTCCACCACTTGCCATCGCACAAAACTAGTTCCGGGCTGTTATAGTGATTGCAATGTGCACATAGGCTCTAGTTTTCTATGTATTCATTTGGATTCACAGTGCAGACCGAACCGAGGTCCCTGTACCCTTACACACACACACACACACACACACACACACACACACACACACACACACACACACACACACACACACACACACACACACACACACAGTGACATGTTGGCTGTTTTGCCAGTTTGATGAAAAGGTTCTGGGACCGACTGTTATATTTACAGACTCTCTGGAGGGTGGCAATCAATCTACTCCTTCCCGTCCTCTTCATCTATTGCTATCCCACTGCTCTCTCCTCCTTACCCCTCCCACTGCTCTCTCCATCCCCCCGTCTTCCTATCCTGGAGGTTTTGAGATTTATGATCTCACAGCTCCTATCTGACCTTGTTCATCTCTGAGTCTGACTTTTTCTCTCTCTCTCTCTCTCTGTCTCTCTCTCTCTCTCTCTGTCTCTCTCTCTCTCGCTCTATCTCTCTTTCTCTGTCTCGGTCTGTGTTTTTTTTTCGGTCTGTGTTTTTTTTCTTCCGTTGTCTGGACTAACTACCTCACAGCAGCAGAGACTTAAAAACTGCAGACCTCACTGGAACTTAACGTACCTCAGACCCAGACAGAACTGTAACACAACCTAACATCACCAGCTCACATATCACACCTAAAGTATTGCCACCTAACTAGGTCTCTCTCTTGGAGCAGATGCTCAAACATCAGCGCACTTTGTGGTAAATATACAGAAGTGACTGTCTCATCTCCAACCTGCCCTGAACTGTCTCTGGACCTCTGCTGACAGACTGTACCATAACACAGTGTTATGTAACAGAGTTATGTGTCTCAGTGTAACCTAGCAACATAATAGACTTCCCTATGGACACCCACTCTACTCTGTCACTAGTCTACAGGTTGTCCGGGTCACCTGAGCCACAGGACTAATGTAAACTCTGTTTGTGTATGTTTCAGGTGTCTGGTATCGTGGGCAGGGCGGATGTCTTGGCCTGCATGCTGTTCCTCCTGGCCTTTCTCTCCTATGTTAGGTAAGAAAACCCTAACACTCTCTCTCTCTCTCTCTCGCTCTCTCGCTCTCTCTCTGTCACTACTCTGGGGGGTGGATTGTGTAGTTTTTAAAAAAATGTTCTCTTTACTTAATAGCACTCCCTCCTCACCCTTCTCTCTCTATCTCTCTCTCTCTCTCTCTCTCCAGGAGTGTGGGTGTGTGTGGTTCTGGTTCTGCAGACTCTCTGCCCTCCACGGTGTCTGTGTGGGCGCTGGGTGCCAGCCTGCTGCTGGGCACCTGTGCTATGCTGGTCAAGGAGACGGGCATCACCGTCTTCGGGGTGTGTGTGCTCTACGACGCCCTGGTGCTCTGCCGCAAGCCCCTCCTCTTGTAAGTCCACTGTGTGTGTGTGTGTGTCTGTGAGTGGGTGTGTTAAGATGGCTTGATTGCCTAAGAAGCCCTTTGTCACTGTTGTCAGCTTGTGTGTGAATGAGCTGGTTATATGTAATTAGCTGTATGTGTGTGTTGGAAAGAAACACATCTTTGTGTGTTTGTGCACACTCCACCCAGGTCATTTCAGTATTCCTACAGACCAGAGTTCCTGTTATTCTCTCCTAACTGTTGACTGTTCTCCTAAAAGCACGGTTGGACCAGCCAGTTAAGTTGGCGCATCAGCCATCTATCGAGACAGAATAACACGTGTGTACAGTAACAGCATGGCCAAATGTTGGTATGGGAATGTCCTGGTTTCTGCCTCTCTGGGGTGTATATTACAGAGGATTGTAAACACAGGATCAGACAAAGGGAGAGACGGGTGAAAACTACTGCTACGTAGACAGCTTTGTGTGTGTGTGTGTGTGTGTGTGTGTGTGTGTGTGTGTGTGTGTGTGTGTGTGTGTGTGTGTGTGTGTGTGTGTGTGTGTGTGTGTGTGTGTGTGTGTGTGTGTGTGTGTGTAGTCCACCCTGCCAAAGCCAGGTCCTGATGTTTTGGGGGCCTCCACCCCATGCAGTGTTGGAATGTGCTGGAATTAGCCTGTGTTCAGTGGGCTGGCCTCTGATAACACATTAGAGCGTTTAACAGTGAGGGGGGGCGTGTGTGTTTGTGTGTGTGTATTAGGGGGTTATGTTAGGGCAACTGCCCCAGGCATCTGTCATTGAGTCGTGTGGCTGTGGGACTTGAGTGTGTCTGGGTGTGTGTGCGTCACTATCCATGTGTGTCTCTGTGTGTAAATGTGTCCCTTTAGTAGTTGGATGTTTTTATTTGTGTTTGCTCATCACACCCCGTCCTGCCAGGAATCTACTCTTGGCATCGTGTCCCTCTAAGCCATGTCCTGTGTCTTGTTTATGTCTTCCTCTGTATGGACACCTCTTAATATGACAGTGGAGAGCTCAAACTGTGTGTGTTTGCGAGTGCTACCACGGAGCAGGCTGACAGACAGCCCTGGACTACAGGCCTCTCATAGAAACTCACTGCTAAGCCTCTGTAATAGCCTTCCGTACTGTTGTAGTATTACAACAGCTGTGCTGGTCTGATAGTGAATGAGTGCACCACTAACCCCTACTGTGGGCTGATGAATGGTGTATAGCGCTACTGCTGCTACTTACTTGTGGCTTTGCTTTTTCTCCCTGCTGCTCTGGACTATTGTTCTGTTCCCAACACACACACACACACACACACACCCGAACAGCCGTGTTTGCCTGGCTGTGTGTTTACATGGCACAGCAACATGCCTCTGCGTCTCCAGCCAGAAAACACACACAAACTGCACACACAACTTCAATTCCCTCCAGCCACCAGAGAATGCCCAGAGTTATGTCCACAATCAGGCACCATGTCTGGGCCACAACCCTGATCTCTGCTCCCTGTCCTCAGCCACCAAAACCGCTCTTGGCCCACAGTCTTCTCTTCGTCCCCTCTTTCATGTGTTGAGCTCCATACCTTCAACCACCGGCACTGCAGCCTTGAGTCATACCCCAAACCAAGCACTGATGCTGGGCTTGGACTCTCTCTCATCCCCTCCAGACCAACATCATCACTAGTAGCATCTGCTACTCACCTCACACCAACCTCACCACCATCTCTGGGGTGTGGCTATGACATCACAACACGATGGAGAGATTAATGGAGATAGAATGAGAGGGGAAGGAGGGAGAGATTAATTTGTGTGGGGGGAGAGGGTAAGAGACAGATGTGAAAGAATAGTGTGTGTGTGTGTGTTCATGCGTTTGTGTTTTTGTGTAATCCTTTGCACTATGTTAAAGCTCCACAGACAAGCCCAGAGCCCTATCAGTGTCTCAGCCAGTGGTGACAGGAACTCTCTCTGAGGGATGGCGTGTGTGTTAGTGCAGAAGAAGGAATCTCTAATTTGACCGCACGCACATCATATTTCTTCTCTGAAAGCCGATCTGCCATGGGGCCTGCGGTGGGGAGACCTCGGACTCTGTGTGTGTGTGTGTGTGTGTGTGTGTGTGTGTGTGTGTGTGTGTGTGGAGCTGTGATTTGTGAATGAACCCAGCAGAAAGGGATGGAACAGAAGAGAAGAGTTGTATGTGTCTGCTGTGAGCTCCACAGGCCCTGTTAGAGGGAGAGACAGAGAGTACGTGAGCTCCACAGGCCCTGTTAGAGGGAGAGACAGAGAGTATGTGAGCTCCACAGGCCCTGTTAGAGGGAGAGACAGAGAGTACGTGAGCTCCACAGGCCCTGTTAGAGGGAGAGACAGAGAGTATGTGAGCTCCACAGGCCCTGTTAGAGGGAGAGACAGAGAGTACGTGAGCTCCACAGGCCCTGTTAGAGGGAGAGACAGAGAGTATGTGAGCTCCACAGGCCCTGTTAGAGGGAGAGACAGAGAGTATGTGAGCTCCACAGGCCCTGTTAGAGGGAGAGACAGAGAGTATGTGAGCTCCACAGGCCCTGTTACAGGGAGAGACAGAGAGTATGTGAGCTCCACAGGCCCTGTTAGAGGGAGAGACAGAGAGTATGTGAGCTCCACAGGCCCTGTTAGAGGGAGAGACAGAGAGTATGTGAGCTCCACAGGCCCCGTTAGAGGGAGAGACAGAGAGTATGTGAGCTCCACAGGCCCTGTTAGAGGGAGAGACAGAGAGTATGTGAGCTCCACAGGCCATGTTAGAGGGAGAGACAGAGAGTACGTGAGCTCCACAGGCCCTGTTAGAGGGAGAGACAGAGAGTATGTGAGCTCCACAGGCCCTGTTAGAGGGAGAGACAGAGAGTACGTGAGCTCCACAGGCCCTGTTAGAGGGAGAGACAGAGAGTATGTGAGCTCCACAGGCCCTGTTAGAGGGAGAGACAGAGAGTATGTGAGCTCCACAGGCCCTGTTAGAGGGAGAGACAGAGAGTATGTGAGCTCCACAGGCCCTGTTACAGGGAGAGACAGAGAGTACGTGAGCTCCACAGGCCCTGTTAGAGGGAGAGACAGAGAGTATGTGAGCTCCACAGGCCCTGTTACAGGGAGAGACAGAGAGTACGTGAGCTCCACAGGCCCTGTTAGAGGGAGAGACAGAGAGTATGTGAGCTCCACAGGCCCTGTTAGAGGGAGAGACAGAGAGTACGTGAGCTCCACAGGCCCTGTTAGAGGGATTTGACAGAGAGTATGTGAGCTCCACAGGCCCTGTTAGAGGGAGAGAGAGAGTATGTGAGCTCCACAGGCCCTGTTAGAGGGAGAGACAGAGAGTATGTGAGCTCCACAGGCCCTGTTAGAGGGAGAGACAGAGAGTATGTGAGCTCCACAGGCCCTGTTAGAGGGAGAGACAGAGAGTATGTGAGCTCCACAGGCCCTGTTAGAGGGAGAGACAGAGGGTATGTGAGCTCCACAGGCCCTGTTAGAGGGAGAGACAGAGAGTATGTGAGCTCCACAGGCCCTGTTAGAGGGAGAGACAGAGAGTATGTGAGCTCCACAGGCCCTGTTAGAGGGAGAGACAGAGAGTACGTGAGCTCCACAGGCCCTGTTAGAGGGAGAGACAGAGAGTACGTGAGCTCCACAGGCCCTGTTAGATGGAGAGAGCGAGTATGTGTATGAAGGCATAGAGAGAGGATGAGGAGAGGGAGAGAGTATTCATTGAAAACACACTCTTTTCCGGCCTCTCATCTCACTGTACTGTCTTTGATACTGGTGCCAAGGAACAGGAAATACGGATCACCTCAGGAATTCAGCAAGGAAGATCCAATAGCATTTCCAGCCAAACCCCTACGTTTCCTCTCTCCTTCTCTCTACCTTTCTCCCTCTCTCGCTCTTATCCTCTTTCACTCTTTCCACTCCCTCCATATCTCCTTTTCTCTTTTCCCCCCTCTCCCACTCTTCCCTCCGGTCGCCCTTTCTTCTGGGCGACCGGAGGGAAGAGTAGCTGTCAACATGCATTAGATATGCGTTGGAGATAGGTTAGTGATATGTGTGGGGGTGCGTTAGATCTCTCCCCACGCCTGTCCCGTGCCTGGCTCTTTGATATGCTGGGAAGATTTAATAGATGCTTATTTAATTTGGGCCTTAATTAAACACCATCAGCTGTTCATGTATCTACAGGCTGGACTAACTGATAGAACTGAGGGAGGGAGTGGGAGGGAAAATAGAGAGAGAGAGAGAGAGAGCGAGAGGGAAGGAATTAAGGAGGGAGAGAAAGATGGAGATAGTATGTGAGCCTGTGTGTACGCTATGTAATATTTGTGTGTGTGTGTGTGTGTGTGTGTGTGTGTGTGTGTGTGTGTGTGTGTGTGTGTGTGTGTGTGTGTGTGTGTGCGCGTGCGCACTCGGTCAACTATCTGTAATGAGAGCCCTTGGGCCACAGCTCTCTGGCCTGTTTGGAGACCTGTCACTGATAAGCAGGGTATGTGAATGGTGGGAAATCCTGCTCATCGCTCATGGAGCAGTACTTGCTCCAGCACTCCACGTCCTTTCCAACCGCTAAAAACCACTCCACGCTCACAGGACAAAAAAACTGACACCACAAATTCGCTCCGTTCATTAAAATCACAATTTAACCATCAACCCATCTATTTATGTGACGACCTGTACCTGCAATTTGGTTGTGAGGTATTGAAACTAAACCATATGATTGGAATGAAAAGTACTTTAATGAACATGAAAAGGTGAATGTAAGAAGCGCTCATCATTTCAAGTAGGCTACAGGTCATATTAAACAGCATATAAACACGCTAAATAGGTCAGGAGCCAGACAGGGAGCCTAAGAAAGAACGGAAATGAATTATTTTGGCTATATTATATCAAGTCTATAACCTACAAAGAAATACATTGTGAAGAATTTCCGAGTGTGACACAATAGGCTGGTAGGGACATATAAAGCTCTCCGCATTTAAACAACATTTTGTATAATAAACCATTAAAGTCTATACATTCCGGAACTTAGAATTTAAATCCAAGTTAAAGGAAAAATGTCTTATTAGGCTCAGTCTACAGTGTCTTTGAATTTATTTGAGAAATACGAGTTTAACCAGCTTGCGATGGTGCCTGGAGAACAGGCCAACAGCAGAGAACACCCTCTACCCGCTTGCAGAGCCACTGGGGATGCTAAACACCCTTTTGGCCACTCTTGCCAGGCTGGGCGGACATGCAGAGTTGTTTTTAAACTTTTCTATAGGTAGGCCTAATGGTTTTTAGGCAAAATAAACCAGTCAAAACAGAAAGCTCCTTGAAAGGGGGAATATGCCAGGCCTATTGGGCAAAAATCAAGTATGGCCTATTGTATAGATAATAGAGCAAAAATGAACAAAACTTTTAAGAGATCTGATTTTTAGTTTGTAAATAATTTGCTACAATGACACACTTAATTAGCTACCCACCGCGTTCCTTTCTGTTAGCATGTGCCCGTAGTAAGTACACCATCATGCTTTTGGGATATGTGTATTTTCAGATTCCACAATGATTCTTTAGTTACATCACCACACTTCCTCTCTTGCTCTTGGTCCTCATCTTTGTAAGACACCTTGATTTTGCACCTGTGTGTTTTGTCAGTTTCTTTATGAAAACATTTAGTGAACTCCATGACAGTAGTTAAAGTAAGGGGTTGTAGCAGCACACAAGCAGACTAAACATGCATGCTGGGCCGGGCATGACCTGAGTTCGTGAAGTGAGCGCTACTGGAGCGAAATTGGAGCGGGCGAGAAGGCCGACCCTCCAGCCTTTGGGAATCTCGCTCCGCGCTCCAGTCAAATTGGGCACTCTTCGCTCCGCTCCACGAGCGGAGCCAACGTGACAATGGCGGGAGAGAAAGAGAATGAGGGGCGAGAGAAAGAAAGTAGGTAAAGGGAGCAACAGAGAGGAGGAACAGAGAGGAGGAACAGAGAGGAGGAACAGAGAGTGACGGAAAAGAGTGAGTGGGAAGAGAGAAGGGAGTGTGAAGGCCTGTTTTTAGATGGATGTTACTTTCATTCAATTAGCCCCAGGGACCCAACACATGGGCCAGCCCCCCCACGCACACACACAGGCCAGGGGCCTGAACACTAATTGGGAGATTATTTAGTAAATGTCTCATCAAAAAGATGGTGATTTTTGTTGGGGTGAGCATTTTTTTTTCTCTCCTGCCTAATTTGTTTGGCACCCGTTTATCGTCAGCCCACGCAGCTGGAGTGCAGCCAATCGGATGGGAGTACAGATGTTTTAACCCCTTCCTGTCTCAGTAGAGAGCACAGTATTTTTTCACAGTTGTACAGTTGCAGTACATTTATCACACGGCATGTTCTTATTCCAAGCAACCTTATGTGCTGTAAATGCCTTGTTTAAAAGTGCCCTGCATATGGAAATACTGAGAACTCCTCTTACAGGGATCACATCCAGGCAGGAGAATTTGATCACTATAAGTGGTTGACCACTATAACCATATTCACTATATGCAGAGTCTACAAAACTCAGCAAGAAAAGAAATGCACTCTTTCAGGATAATTCGTAAGAATCCAAATAACTTCACAGATCTTCATTGTAAAGGGTTTAAACACTGTTTCCCATGCTTGTTCAATGAACCATAAACAATTAAAGAACATGCACCTGTGGAACGGTCGTTAAGACACTAACAGCTTACAGACGGTAGGCAATTAAGGTCACCGTTATATAAACTTAGGACACTAAAGAGGCCTTTCTACTGACTCTGAAAAACACCAAAAGAAAGATGTCCAGGGTCCCTGCTCATCTGTGTTAACGTGCCTTAGGTATGCTGCAAGGAGGCATGATGACTGCAGATGTGGCCAGGGCAATAAATTGCAATGTCCTTATTGTGAGATGCCGAAGACAGAGCTACAGGGAGACCGGACGGAAAGCTGATGGTCCTCGCAGTGGCAGACCACGTGTAACAACACCCGCACAGAATTGGTACATCCGAACATCACACCTGCGGGACAGGTACAGGATGGCAACAACAACTGCCCGCAATAGGCTGAGAGAGGCTGGACTGAGGGCTTGTAGACCTGTTGTAAGGCAGGTCCTCACCAGGTCCTCACCAGACCTCACCGGCAACAACGTCGCCTATGGGCACAAACCCACCTTCACTGGACCAGACAGGACTGGCAAAATGTGCTCTTCACTGACGAGTCGTGGTTTTGTCTCACCAGGGGTGATGGTCGGATTCGCATTTATCATCGAAGGAATGAGCATTACACCGAGGCCTGTACTCTGTAGCAGGATCGATTTGGAGGTTGAGGGTCCGTCATGGTCTGGGGCGGCGTGTCACAGCATCAACGGACTGAGCTTGTCATTGCAGGCAATCTCACAACGCTGTGCGTTGTAGGGAAGACATCCCCCCTGATGTGGTACCCTTCCTGCAGGCTCATCCAGCATGACAATGCCACCAGCCATACTGCTCGTTCTGTGCGTGATTTCCTGCAAGACAGGAATGTCATTGTTCTGCCATGGCCAGCGAAGAGCCCGGATCTCAATCCCATTGAGCACGTCTGGGACCTGTTGGATCGGAGGGTGAAGGCTAGGGCCATTCCCCCCAGAAATGTCTGGGAACTTGCAGGTGCCTTGGTGGAAGAGTGGGTTAACATCTCACAGCAAGAACTGGCAAATCTGGTGCAGTCCATGAGGAAGAGATGCGCTGGAGTACTTAATGCAGCTGGTGGTCACACTAGATACTGACTGTTACTTTTGATTTTGACCCCACTTGGCTCAGGGATGCATTAATCAATTTCTGTTAGTCACATGTCTGTGGAACTTGTTCAGTTTATGTCTCAGTTGTTGAATCTTGTTATGTTCATACAAATATTTACGCATGTTAAGTTTGCTGAAAATAAACGCAGTTGCTGAGTTCATATACAGGAAGTGTACTTTATGGTTAATATGCTGCCATTTGAAACACAGCCGTAGCCAGTGTTTATGAGACGTGTCTCTGCCCTGTGAGTTAGCCCTTCTCCATCTCCATTCGGTCTGTGTTAATTCTGCCCGATAATGTCATCTCCTGCAGGCATGTTTACAGACGGCTAGGAGAGATGAGGGGCCCATCACACTGGGTTATGTGTTTCTGACTGGGGCCCTCTGCTTTAAAAATATTCAGACCGAGAGAGCTGAGGTCCAGAGGGGGTTTGTGACGGAAAGTGTGTGTGTGTGTGTGTGTGTGTGTGTGTGTGTGTGCATGTGTGTGTGTGTGTGTGTGTGTGTGTGTGTGTGTGTGTGTGTGTGTGTGTGTGTGTGAGAGTGTTGTACTGTATGAGTGAATGCATATGGCTGACCAGAGAGTTCAACTCTGAGTGGATCTCTCCATAAACCTATATACCTATACAACTTAACGCAAGTTAGTTTTTATTTATTTTATTTCACCTTTATTTAACCAGGTAGGCAAGTTGAGAACAAGTTCTCATTTACAACTGCGACCTGGCCAAGATAAAGCAAAGCAGTGTGACACAGACAACAACACAGAGTTACACATGGAGTAAACAATAAACAAGCCAATAACACAATAAACAAGTCAATGACACAGTAGAAAAAAAGAAAGTCTATATACAGTGTGTGCAAAAGGAATGAGGAGGTAGGCAATAAATAGGCCATAAGAGCGAATAATTACAATTTAGCAGATTAACACTGGAGTGATAAATGAGCAGATGATGATGTGCAGGTAGAGATACTGGTGTGCAAAAGAGCAGAAAAGTAAATAAAATAAAAACAGTATGGGGATGAGGTAGGTAGATTGGGTGGGCTATTTACAGATGGACTATGTACAGCTGCAGGGATCAGTTAGCTGCTCAGATAGTTGATGTTTAAAGTTGGTGAAGGAAATAAAAGTCTCCAACTTCAGCGATGTTTTTTTGCAGTTCATTCCAGTCACTGGCAGCAGAGAACTGGAAGGAAAGGCAGCCAAATGAGATGTTGGCTTTGGGGATGATAAGTGAGATATACCTGCTGGAACATGTGCTACGGTGTTGTTATCGTGACCAGTGAACTGAGATAAGGCGGAGCTTTACCTAGCATAGACTTATAGATGACCTAGAGCCAGTGGGTCTGGCGAAGAATATGTAGCGAGGGCCAGTCGACTAGAGCATACAGGTCGCAGTGGTGGGTGGTGTCATGTCTTTGGCTATGCCGGATTAAGTGATATGACTTGCTATTCTATAAAATAATTTATCCGTAATTAATATCACCTGATTGAGCTAATCATGTAAATGTAATTAACTAGAGAGTCGGGCACCACAAAATAATATTTATAGAGCTGTTATCTTCCGAATAAACTCTTAAAGACCTAGTAATATTTTACATCAATAGCAGTCAATATTAATCGTCCTCTTAATTCAGTTTCATCTGAAAGTTGTACATTCTTGGTTATCTACATGAACCCTGGCTAACAATTTGAATTAGCAATACAAAATTGGGTTTAATAATTTATTTACTTAATACCTAACTAATCACACAGAATTACACATACACATAATTAAATCATAACTTGATTACAAATTACGTCATAAAGGAAAACGTCCCTAGCGGGCGGAACAGATATGACAGCTGGTAACACAAAAGAAAAGGGCTGGGTTTGAGTGAAAGAGCGGAAAGACTGAGGAAAAAGGGGAAGAAGCTGTGCTATCGTAAATACAGTATCTTATGCATTCTACATTACCGCCCATTTGGAAAAGGAAAATGCAATAAATATTTACTCTGAGCTGCGCTTCGGTAGGTTGGTGGTAGATGAAGGCCGTGTTGCCCAAACTAGTCTTTTGAAGAATGTCTCTGGTTATCAATTGGATAGGTTGTAGTAATATCGTTGTGTGGTAGACGGTACACTCTGTCTGTTCCTTCCTAACCTGCGTTTGCAGCTGCTGTTGCTAACTCAACGGCTAGGAGGTATCACTTCTGTAGTGAATAAGAGTTCAAAGTTCATACCATTCGCAACCAAAGCTCACGCTGATGTTGGCTTCATTCTGTAGTTATTATCTGAACTATTCTGACATCGGACCGTCGTCCTACATCCTCGGAACAGGAGGTTATATTGTCGTCAAGGGCTTATATAGGAAGGGAGAAGGCGCGTTTGAAAAGTTTTATAGCCCATGTCCCTTCACAGGGGCTGGCCACTGATTGAGCAGAGCCCTGTCTTATGAAAACCCAAATCTCACATTTTAGAAGCTAAAATCACATTTCATCCCATCACGAATAATTTAATATTCAAACATTTAAATTGAACAACAATTCCATGTGAATTCGATAAACTCTACATTGGAAAGTCTACACATCAGAGTTATGTCATCTTATCATTGATGAGAATGTCTCAGATGACAACCGAACTGACATCATATTCATTAAGTACCACCGCATATGTTCAATTGGTCGGATTACCAGAATATAGTTCATTTCCCCCCACCTTCTGATGTTCCCAGAATCTCTATGTTAACCAAGGGTTTTGCAAATGTAACCTCATTTGGGTAGAAAGAGGAAAAAGGGGGGAAGAGGTATTTATGACTGTCATAAACCTACCCCCCAAGCCAACATCATGACAGTGGTATAAGGTGATTTGGTAACAAAACGGATGGCACTGTGATAGACTGCATCCAGTTTGGTGAGTCGAGTGCTGGAAGCTATTTTGTAGATTACATCGCCGAAGTCGAAGATTGGTAGAATAGTCAGTTTTACGAGGGTAAGTTTGGCGGCATGAGTGAAGGAGGCTTTGCTATAATAGAAAGCCGATTCTAGATTTGATTTTGGATTGGAGATGTTTAATATGAGTCTGGCAGGAGAGTTTACAGTCTAGCCAGACACCAAGGTATTTACAGTTGTCCACATATTCTAGGTCAGAACCGTCCAGGGTGGTGATGCTAGTGTGTTAGTGTGTGTGTGCGTGTGTGTATCTGCTGTATTTATGATAGTGTGTGTTCGATTGGAGGCAGTGACTGTGTCCCCCAGAACTGTCAGTTGAGTTTCTTGTTAGGCTTGATATCTGTGGCTTTCCGTAGGAGGGGTTCTGTTCCCCCTGCCTTGCTAGTTCTCTTATTAAAGACACCTCTAATTGACAGAGGAACACAACACAATTTCTATTGTGGCATTTATTATCTCTCTCTCTGTGCAACAGCCTCAGAGGAATCTTTGAAGTCAGTGCATGTGGTACAATTATCCAAAGGGATTTTGTTGGTGTGTTTTCACTGTTTTTATGTGTGCTTTAAATAAAAGTTGGTTTTGAAAAGATATTGTTGATGATGATGATAATCAAATAAGAGTATCAAATATGTCCCTGAAGTCTGTGTGTGTGTTTGTCCTTGTGTAAATGTGTTTTGGAGAGATGTTTTTTTAAAGTTTCTGTGGGTTCTTTTGAGATGAAATCATTTGAAGATTCTGTTTGCTCAGACAGAACCCTTTGAAATTTCCAGAACGTGAAGAAGCCTCTGCAGAGAGTATGTCTGTCAACATGAAATGGAGCGCTGGAGATAATTGTGTGTGTGTGTGTGTGTGTGTGTGTGTGTGTGTGTGTGTGTGTGTGTGTGTGTGTGTGCGCACACAGCTAGGTAGCTTACATGACTCTTTAGGCCATCAGGGTAGGTCTAATTGGGAGAGCTGCTAAGTGTTTTTCTGTAGTCAAATATGGAGATTGACTTGAACAGCTTACTCACTGACCTTTAGCTAATGCTATAGTGTGTGTGAGAGAGTGTGTTTATGTGTATGCCTGTCTGTGTATGAGTTTGAGTGTGTTTTACTCAAAGCCTAACTCGGCTCTAATGCTTTTTAAATGGACTTGAACATTTGACATTTGCCACATTAGGGGAAAGCATTGTGTTACAGCTGGTCAAAGCAATACAATACTGTAAACCCTATCTGTTCTCTACACTGTGATACATCACCCAGCTAATCTTTAGTGTCCATGCCTCCACTGCCTAATGCCAATGCACTGTTGCACAAAGACATTAACTATATGTAGTGAAACTCTTTACTGGCAGTAGAGAGATTGTTTTGTCCCACCAAACATTTTGAAGGCAACACATGTTATTTTTGGCATCAATTCTAGCTAACTACTGTTACAGATTACTGACAGTGTAAAATACGGACAAAGAGGTTGAGAGAGGGAGGTAGAGAGGGTTATTTGATTGCAAATACAGTGCATTTGGAAAGTATTCAGGCCCCTTGACTCTTTCCACATTTTGTTACGTTAAACCCTTGTTTTATAATTGATGAATTCCCCCCCTCAATCTACACACAATACCCCATAATAACAAAATAAAAACAGTTTTTACATAAAAAAAACACAATTTTTGCACATTTATACAAAAATAAACTGATATATCACATTAACATAAGTATTCAGATTTTTACTCAGAACACTGTTGAAGTACCTTTGGCAGCGATTACAGCCTCGAGTCTTCTTGGGTATGACCCTACAAGCTTGGCACACCTGTATTTGGGGAGTTTCTCCCATTCTTCTCTGGAGATTCTCTCAAGCTCTGTCAGGTTGCATGGGGAGCGTCACTGCACAGCTATTTTAAGGTCTCTCTAGAGATGTTCGAAGTCCGAGCTCTTACTGTGTGCTTAGGGTTGTGTGCTTAGGGTCGTTGACTTGTTGAAAGGTGAACCTTAGCCCCAGTCTGAGGTCCTGAGTGCTCTTGAGCAGGTTTTCATCAAGGATCTCTCTGTACTTTGCACCATTCATCTTTCCCTCGATCCTGACTAGTCTCCCAGTCCCTGCCGCTGAAAAACATCCCCACAGCATGACGCTGCCACCACCATGCTTCACCGTAGGAATGGTGCCAGGTTTCCTCCAGATGTGACAATTGGCATTCAGGCGAAATACTTCAATCTTGGTTTCATCAGACCAGAGAATTTTGTTTCTCATGGTCTGAGAGTCCTTAGGTACCTTTTGGCAAACTCTAAGTGGGCTGTCATGTTCCTTTTACTGAGGAATGGCTTCCGTCTGACCACTCTACCATAAAGGCCTGATTGGTGGAGTGCTGCAGATATGGTTGTCCTTCTGGAAGGTTCTCACCTCTTCAGAGGAACTCTGGAGCTCTGTCAGCATGACCATCTGTTTCTTGGTCACTTCCCTGACCAAGGCCACTTTTCGCCCGATTGCTCAGTTTGGTCGTGCGGCCAGCTCTAGGAAGTCTTGCTGATTCCAAATGTCTTCCATTTTAGAGTGATGAAGGTGTGTTCTTGGGGATCTTCAATGCTGCAGAAAGTTTTTGCTACCCTTCCTCAGATCTGTGCCTCGACACAATCTGTCTCGGAGCTCTACGGACAATTCCTTTGACCTCATGGCTTGGGTTTTGCTCTCACATGGACTGTCAACTGTGGGACCTTATATAGACAGGTGTGTGCCTTTCCAAATCATGTCCAATCAATTGAATTTACTACAGGTGGACTCCAATAAAGTTGTAGAAACATCTCAAGGATGATCAATGGAAACAGGATGCACCTGAGCTCAATTTCGAGTCGCATAGCAAAGGGTCTGAATAATTATGTAAACAAGGTATATCTGTTTTTTTTTCTTCATAAATTAGCAACAGTTTCTAAAAACCTGTTTCCGCTTTGTCATTGTGGTGCATTGTGTGTAGATTGATGACGGAAAAAAACAAGTTCATCAATTTTAGAACAAGGCTGTAACGTAACAAAATGTGGGAAAAAGTCAAGGGGTCTGAATACTTTCCGAATGCAATGTATATACACAGTGACACACCATCCACTTTAGCATATAACCTGTGGAGTGTCAAGTTTAAGAATATATGGACTTGAGAATAATCAGTCATGCAACTTTTATCACTGTTCTTATTGAAGTACATTTCCTTTGAATGTTTTCCTTTTCGTTAAATAAAAGCATGTGTTTATATGTTAAAACAGAGAGATTTATTTAATATTTTACATTTGAATTTGATTGAGGACACCCGGTAAATATTCATAATTGTGGTGTTACTTGACTATCTATGATTTGTAAACGTATTACCTGTAATATTGCGAAAAGAAAATCCTTCCTCATTGATGCATGTAGGCAATATTGTGTGACATTGTTAATCAGTCTGTGTGAATGACAGGGGAGATGATCAGAGGGGCAGAGTTTTTACTACCATAGTTAGGACAGAGGCAAAAGTATGGATAGAGTTTCTCAGCAAAGGTACAGCCAGTGAAAGAGTAGACATGAGAACTGGCCTCCACATCATAAAAGGAGACCTGACCTTACTCACAGTCCACCTTCTGCGGTTTCTCTCTCAGTCTTGATAAGTCATTTCTTTACATGGCATATAAATGAGTGATTTTTACCAAAGAGAATTTAACCCAAATAATGTCACTACTTTAAATTAAGAAAACAAGAGAATACATCAAACATCCTTGCAATCTCTCTACTCACCTGTTTGTGGCTATTTTCTTTGTTCCTTCCGTCTGTATTATTAAAAGTTGATCAAGTTGAGCGTTTTAAGAGATTTCCAAAGAGTTTGAGTTAACTCTCTCTCAAGTGCCCTTAGACACTTCAGAGGCAAACGTTAACAAGCGTTAAATTATAAGATTAGCTTGAAATCTGTTTAAAACAGGACATGTACTTTTTTTATAAGATTGTTTTTTTCTTGAGTGTTCAACTTTAAAATGTTCCTTCAAATGTGCATTACCAGTCCTCCCTGTATGATAGTGCTGTATAATGTTTACTGCACTGTAAGGTTGACAGGGATATTTTACTTTTTCGATTGAGCACAAGGTTGAAGTGTTATTAGATTTTATGAAAGGGGTTCGGAGAAATCTGCAATGTGATATACTTTATGCATTAGATCTGTCTATGAATTGTCATGAGGTTATTTGTTTATTGTGAATTGTAAAAATCCATGTATTTTTTGTATTCCCTCCCTCCTTCCCCTTCACTGTAAACTGAGTCAGTGTCTGTGTGTGGGTGACTGAAAGGTGGATGGATAGGGACTGGTGGTGCCTGCTGAGTGATGGAGCTGCCATCTCTATGTTACTCTATGGGTATTAGATTACTGTGCTGTCACTCTGCCTGCCCAGCTGCTCACACAACAACACACCTGGACAGACCGGCAGAGATAGAGACCCCGCTCTCATCAAATCTTAATGACCTGGGGTGTGAGTGTAATTATGCCTTCGGAGACAATGTTCTGTGACTCAGCACAAATTGACTGTATCACACCCAGAGGAAAAGCGAGAGAGAGAGATTTGTTTTCGTAGCTCAGTGGAGCATCTGCTTAATGTATCTTCTGGACGCTCCTAATTAGCGGCTAGGGAGCCTGTGTGTACATAGCTCTCAAGGATTTATGAATATGAGTACGTGTCTCCCTCTGCACTCCCCTCGCTCCTTATCCTCCTATGCCTCTTCCTCTGTGCTCTCCCTCTCGATATCCTTTATTAGAGGCGTACTGTGGTCCAACCACTCTATGGAGCCGAGTTGTTTGTTACTTCAGTGGTAACCCTAATACTATAACTCACACACACCTCTTTAGTGTACCCAAACCAGGCCCTGAGTTGCTTAGAGTTCTCTGGGCAGTGAGGTGTAATTAGTCATTGATTAGAGATGATGGTTCACTCTGGCAGATAATTGAATTCTCGTTTGGCCTCTTGTTTTAGAGAAAGCCTGGGTCCAAGTTAAATGAAGCCAGTAGGCTTATTTAAAACACAATGAGGCCAAACATAATTAACTTTAACACACTGGCTCGGCCTCGTTATCGACTGATTAGAACAGTGTGTGTGGTCTTACTGTAATGCTTTTACTCCTGGGGTAGACATACAGTAAACCTCTAATTCTACCTCAACACCCACGCTTTGCTGATCTCAGATTTGACTTGTAATGCTACCGACTCAGCCTCAAGTTCAATGCTCCAACATTTTTCTCTGCTGCACAACCACACAATGTCCACAGTGTAAGTTCAGTTATTGAGTGTGTGTGTGTTATTCAGTTTGTGCAATACAGGAGTGTTTGCATATATCTGATTTTGTAATGGTTGATCACACCCTCTGTGCCTCTACCTTTGGCTGATCTACAGTGCATTCAGAAAGTATTCACACCCCTTGAATTTTTCCTAATTTTGTTGTGTTACAGTCTGAATTTAAAATGGATTCATTGAGATTTTGTGTCACTGGCTTACACACAACATCCCATAAACTTAAAGTGGAATCGTATTTTTAGACATTTTTATTATTTAATAAAAAATGAAAAGCTGAAATGTCTTGGGTCAATAAGTATTCAACCCCTTCGTTATGGCAAGCCTAAATTAAGTTCAGATGTGAAAATGTGCATTCAAAATCACATAATAAGTTGCATGGACTCATTCTGTGTACGATAATAGTGTTTTAACGTTTTTTTTTAATGACTACCTCCTCACTGTACCAACCACAAAGACCAGGGTGTTTTTCCAATGCCTCGCAAAGAATGGCACCTATTGAAGGGTAAAAAAAAAAACAGACATTGAATATCCTTTTGACCATAGTGAAGTTATGAATTATACTTTGGATGGTGTATCAATACACCCAGTCACTGCAAAGATACAGGCGTCCTCCCTAACTTAGTTGCCGGAGAGAAAGGAAACCGCTCAGGGATTTCCCCATGAGGCCAATGGTGACTTTAAAACATTTACAGAGTTTATTGGCTGTGATAGAAGAAAACTGAGGATGGATCAACAACATTTTAGTTACTCCACAACACTAACCTAAAAGACAGAGTGAAAAGATGGAAGTCAGTACAGAATAAAAACATTCCAAAACATGCATCCTGTTTTCAATAAGGCACTAAAAGAAAACTTCAAAAAATGTGGCAAAGTAATTAACTTTATATCCTGAATACAAAGCGTTATGTTTGGGGCAAATCCAACACATCACCGACTTTCCACTCTGCATATTTTCAAGCATGGTGGTGGCTGCATCATGTTATGGATATGGTGTGATCAACCATCATTGGCAAGGACTAAGCTTTTAGAATGAATTCATACCACTTGTTTTATTCCACATGTTGTGGATTA
>NC_143036.1:57562500-57587500 GCF_057628025.1 Oncorhynchus mykiss
GCGTTTTGTTTTTAAATCCCAGGGTCATCGAGGTGAAGGGAATTGGTAAATGTGTCCCTGCACTCTTCCCCCTGCCTATTATCTCACAGCTGTGATGGGCTGTCGTTGTTATACTGCCTCACACAGCCCAGGGAACAGAAACACACACACACACACACACACACACACACACACACACACACACACACACACACACACACACACACACACACACACACACACACACACACACACACACACACACACACACACACACACACACACACACACACTGTAGCTGGAACAATACCTCCCCGGCAAGCAGAGGTTTATCCGCACTAACACCCTCACACACTACTGTGCATACACAAAGATACACAAAACCTCTCTCATACGCAACCACCAATGCCAATTACCTGGGCAAGCCTACGACCAAACTACAATACCCCTTTCAGGTTCCCTCCCACACTCACCCACACATGGAGCCTTACTAATGAGGTAGAGTCCTGCAGCTACACGATGGAGCACATAGTAACTGTCCACACTTCTCCGTATGACAGAACCTCCTCACTGGGAGGAAACTGCCTAAATCGGAGCCAAAATGCAGCCCACTGTCCTGATGAGCATGAAGCAGCAGGCTCAGCAGAGCAGAACCCATTTCCTGGTCTTGCGTGATTTGGGGCTGTGGGCCTTTTGTCATGAGGGCCTTTTGTCACTAAGCTGTGTTAATTTCAGTTTAGCAAGCTAGCTCTGAATGTATGCTGATTGGTCAATGGAACTGATTAGCAGTAGAGCGCTAAGTGTACTGTTATGAATCGGATCTGTGTGTGTGTGCACGTGGGTAGTTGTGTGTGTGTGTGTGTGTGTGTGTGTGTGTGTGGGGGGGGGGGGGTTAGGTAACCACTCTACCCTCTCAATTTAGTTCCCCTACAGCATTCAGTTCCAGCCCCTGTGAGGAACTGGAGTGATTAAAAAAACAGCAAAGCAAGAAGTTTCTCAGTAAACAGGCTGATTGTGAGATTGAGGCTAAACTGAGGGAATATGGGAGAGATGTGTTCTAATATGGTAGAGATGCCCCTCTACACTTCTACTGATACGCCTCTGGGTCTCGTTAAAAGGTCTGTGCAGAGTTGATAGGTAAGCAAAAAGGTGTGTGTGTGTGTGTTTCTCTGTGTATGATAAATGACTGGTCAGCATTGGCAGTCAAGCCTATGGCAGACCTCATGTCACACACACACACACACACACACACACACACACACACACACACACACACACACACACACACACACACACACACACACACACACACACACACACACACACACACACACACACACACACACTCAATTTTGTATTTCTGTAAGGATGCCCAATCCTAATCTTTCTCTTGGGGATTATATAATTCAGACTTTGACCCTATCTAGCAGGGGGATGAGTGTTGTTTTGGGTACTGCTGCAGTTATTTCCGTGCTTCACTGCTCTCAAAGCCCTGCAACCTAATCTTGATTATGACTTAATGAACATGGGGGGAAAACCCTGACCGAATCACATAACGAGTGTGTTTTAAAGCAACGGCAACAGAGGAGATTGTTTGGCAGGATACCTCCTGCAGGATTTGAACAAAGGAAACATTCATCATGGATTTAAATGATCTCGTATAACTGTCCCCACTTCTCCAATCCCCGTCTCCTCCTTTCCTCCTCTCTTCCTCCCTTCAGGATAGTCTGTTCAGTGATTCAGCAGACAAACCACACCACTTTGCTGTAGTTTAGTGCTATCCCTTTCTTGAAGGATAAAAGTGGTCTCTTGGGTGTGTGAGATTGCGTCTGTGTGTATGTGTTTCACACACTCCTTCTTCTCTGCCCTATCACATTCTGTTCCTCCTTCACTCCAAAGCTATTTTGTAGTGTGTGGTGGTTTTATAGTGTGTGTGTGTGTGTGTGTGTGTGTGTGTGTGTGTGTGTGTGTGTGTGTGTGTGTGTTTCACTCCAAAGCTATTATGTAGTGTGTGTTTAGTGTGTGTTTCACTCCAAAGCTATTTTATAGTGTGTGTTTGTGTACTCCCTATCCATCTGCCTGTATTTTTCCTCAACTCCTTGAAGTACACTCCTAAGTTACATTGAGGAGTCTAGTTGACTGTCAGGTTACCAAACACTGGTATGACCATGCCTTACCTCACACCATTGATACAAGACCTAACATTGCATGACATTGTCTTTCCTGTCTCCTCCAAAACGTCTTCTCACCATACGGTACTTCCTGTCTCACTGTCCAGTTAATAAACCGTGGGCATAAATGAACGCTGTGGGTTGCGCCCAGCGGGGGTGGTTGCCGTAGCGCCCAGCCTCTGATCTCCCTTTCTGTTTGAACTCAGCGTCGTGCGATAAGGAAGCAAAGAACACATAATTTACTCAACACAGAGAAGCAGCAGGGACAGAGATGGAGCATGACTGCTGTACAAATAGCACCTAGTCTGTGTCTGCCAGTGTCACCAGACCAGGGACAGAGCCCTTTTTCTGTGTGTGTTAAATAATCAAGTGTGTAAAACATTCTGTGTGTATGCATCTCTCTCTGTGTGTGTGTGCCTGTCATTCGTGTGTGTGTGTGTCCTTGTCATCCTTGTGTGTGTGTGTGTGAGTGCCTGTCATGAGTGTGTGTGTTTGTGTGTGTGTGTGTGCCTGTCATCTGTGTGTGTGTGTGATAGTGTGTGTGTGTGTGCCTGTCATGAGTGTGTGTGTGTGTGTGCCTGTCATCCTTGTGTGTGTGTGCTTGTCATCCTTGTGTGTGTGTGTGAGTGCCTGTCATCTGTGTGTGTGTGTGTGTGTGTGTGTGTGTGTGTGTGTGTGTGTGTGTGTGTGTGTGTGTGTGATAGTGTGTGTGTGTGCCTGTCATTCGTGTGTGTGTGTGCTTGTCATCCTTGTGTGTGTGTGTGAGTGCTTGTCATGAGTGTGTGTGTGTGTGTATGTGTGTGTGTGTGTGTGTGTGCCTGTCATCTGTGTGTGTGTGTGTGTGTGTGTGTGATAGTGTGTGTGTGTGTGTGCCTGTCATGAGTGTGTGTGTGCCTGTCATCCTTGTGTGTGCTTGTCATCCTTGTGTGTGTGTGTGAGTGCCTGTCATCTGTATGTGTGTGTGATAGTGTGTGTCTGTGTGCCTGTCATGAGTGTGTGTGTGTGTGCTTGTCATCCTTGTGTGTGTGTGTGAGTGCCTGTCATGAGTGTGTGTGTGTGTGTGTGTGATAGTGTGTGTGTGTGTGTGTGTGTGTGTGTGTGTGTGTCTGTCATCTGTGTGATTGTGTGTGTGTGTGTGTGCCTGTCATCCTTTTGTGTCTGTCTGTCGTGAGTGAGTGAGTGTGTGTGTGTGCATCTGTGCTGAACAGACACAGGGAGATGGTGTGTTCAGATGTATTACAGAGGCTACTACAGCACTGCATCCGGGCCCAATCAGATGACCTTCTACAGTTTCACTGGTCTCCTGTTCTATTGTGTTTGTGTTCTGGGATGATTATCTATTCCCCACTTGAGGAGAATAGCCTGGTAGATGATTGTGTTTCTGTAGACAGTGGAGGGACCCCATAGAGGATGAGGGGGGGGGGGGGGGGGGGGGGCAGGAACCACTCTCTGTAGTGAAGGAATGGGATGGGGTGGGGCAGACATTTGGTAGCAGACACAGGGAAGGGCTACCAAGAGATGAATACACACACACACACATTGCATGATGCGACCTGCCTGTATTGGCCTCTACTCCACTGTAGCTGTGTGAGCAGCCCTTCACATTACATCACCCATCACATCGCAGGAACAGAAGTCCCTATGGCCCTTTTGACCCAGAGTAGACCTTAGGTGTGACCTGAGGTGTGACCTGAGGTGTGACCTGAGGTGTGACCTGAGGTGTGACCTGAGGTGTGACCTGAGGTGTGAGGCAGACGCTGGAGACCGGTTTGCCCTGTCGCCCCTGAGAAGGAGTGTGCCAGCCAATCCAACACACACACTTCATCAACCATGAATGCTGCATGCTTACACTCCCTTATACACACACACACACACACACACACACACACACACACACACACACACACACACACACACACACACACACACACACACGGAGAGGCATAACTCGTTTATTTTTGCTGGGTGTGGAAAGCAGAACTCAGGGGGGGGGGCATGTGCAGGTTGGGCTCTCTCCCTTTGCTGCAAACAACACAGACGTGTGTGTGTTGTCTGTCTATGTTTCCATGGTGTGTAACTGATACCTGGTGTATAATGTCTAAGACAGGCAATACACACACACACACACACACACACACAGACTGCATCACTATAGGACGGTGACTCCTAGCTCCAACTCTACTCTTGAACAATCAACCACATCTCAATGTCTCTCCGCTCCACGCCCAAATGAACCCCCTCCCTCTGCTTCTTCATTCATTCCTCCCTGAAACCACGGTCACAGTTGTCATGACACATTAACATCCTGTTGTGTGGATGCGTGGCGACGTCTCGCCCATCAGGCCTTTGGGGAGTGTAAGAGGCCCAGGTCTGAGAATGCAACAATACCTGTCTCTGTGTGTGTGTGTGTGTTTGTTTGTTACATCTCATTCCTCTACACAGCGTGAAATCTGTCTTCAGCGCAGCTCAAATCCGTAATGTTTCTCAAGGTCGACATGTCTCTTTACATTCCGTGCTCGGGAATTCTGTCGGTGTGAGCGTCAATCCCGGAATCTCTTGCCCCCTTTCTCTCCCGCTTTCCCTGCTCTCTCTCTTTTCCCTGCTCTCTCTCTTTTCTCTGTCTCTGTCTCTGTCTCTCTCTCGCTCTCTCTCTCGCTCTCTCTCTCTCTCTCTCTCCCCGCTTTCCCTGCTCTCTCTCTTTTCCCTGCTCTCTCTCTTTTCTCTGTCTCTGTCTCTGTCTCTCTCTCTCTCTCTCTCTCTGTCTCTCTCTCTCTCTCTCTCTCTCTCTCTCTCTCTCTCTCCGCTTTCCCTGCTCTCTCTCTTTTCTCTCTCTCTCTCTCTCTCTCTCTCTCTCTCTCTCTCTCTCTCTCTCTCCCTCTCTCTCTCTCTCTCTCTGTCTCACTCTCTCTCTCTCGCTCTCACTTGCTCGCTGCCTCAGTGACTGTGGGATTTTTAGAATGCACCTCACAACATAGCACAGGCTTGCACACACATCGTGACTAGATAATGACACTCGTTTACAGTTGGTTTGTTCTTTTAAACTCTCCTCCTCTCGTTCTAATGTCTCTGCAGCATTAGACAGACACCAGAGTTCCAGACTCCCTCTCTCTCGTACCACATGGACTTGCTCTGGCAGATATTCTCACTTCTGTCTTTTATCTGGCTCTGCCGATTTATCCTCTTCTTTCTCTCCCCTTGTCTTGCTCTCCCCTGTTCTCTGTCTGTGCACCTCTGTTATATAAGACACTTCATACTCTTCCCCTTTCTTATCTCCACCTCCCTGCTTTCCTTTCCTCTCCTCTCCTCTATCCCCCATTATGGAGTCTCAATGGTATTAGTGAGTGTACAGGTGGAATGGTGAACAAGAGAACCGATGAGACTAAACATGCCATTAACCCTGGGGGAGGATTCAAGTCCATGTGTCTGTCCTCGGACTCAAATACTATAGGTCCGTTCTCTGACCTTTCATCTCTCTGGGTTGTTGCGTTCCAGGCACCTCTCCGGCTCTAAGATGAAGGATCTTCTCAGAATCTCCGTCCCCTTCCTCAAACGAGCCTGTGCCGTCTCTCTCTATGTGAGTATCAACCACAACCATTACAACTAAGACTATGTCGTTATCTCAGTACACATCTGTTTGGTATAGTAATCATGTTGAAGGATGTGTAGGTTAAAGCAAAAGTTTGATGTTATGTTCGGTCCAGTTAACATTGTATAAGTTGAATGTTAAAGCACCGGTTGCATGGTAATGTCCTGCTGTTCACTCCTCCCTCCTGTAGGTGGCGGTCATCATGTCCTTCAGGCTGTGGCTGATGGGTGGCTCCATGCCTCTCTTCTCTGAGCAGGACAACCCAGCCTCCTTCTCTCCTCACCTGCTCACCAGGTTATTCCTAGCCCTATCACAGACATGTATTTCTTTTATCAGTCTCTGCTGATTTAGCCCTTGGTTCACTCCAGACCAGACTGCCCTTGATCAGCACAAAAACATCCTGTGGCGGACTGCAATAGCATCAAATAGTCCCCACCGTATGCAACTGTTCAGGGAAGTCAGGAACCAATACACGCAGTCAGCCAGGAAAGCAAAGGCTAACTTTTTCAAGCAGAAGTTCTCTTCCTTTAGCACTAACTCCCAAAAGTTTTTGGACACTGTAAAGTGCATGGAGAACAAGAGCACCTCGTCCCAGCTGCCCACTGCACTGAGGCTAGGTAACAGCAGATGTTCTGAAAGAGCTGCAAAACCTGGACCCATACATATCAGCTGGGCTAGACAATCTGGACCCTTTCTTTCTAAAACTATCCGCTGCCATTGTTGCAACCCCTATTACCAGCCTGTTCAACCGCTCTTTCGTATCGTCCGAGATCCCTAAAGATTGGAAAGCTGCCGCGGTCATCCCCCTCATCAAAGGGGGTGACACCCTAGACCCAAACTGTTACAGACCTATATCCATCCTGCCCTGCCTTTCTAAAATCTTTGAAAGCCAAGTTAATAAACAGATCACTGACCATTTCGAATCCCACCGTACCTTCTCCGCTGTGCAATCCGGCTTCCGAGCTGGTCTCGGGTGCACCTCAGCCATGCTCAAGGTACTAAACAATATCATAACCGCCATAGATAAAAGACAGTACTGTCAAGCCGTCTTCATTGACCTGTCCAAGGCTTTCGACTGTCAATCACCCTATACCTATCGGCAGACTCAATAGCCTTGGTTTTTCTAATGACTGCCTCGCCTGGTTCACCAACTACTTTGCAGACAGAGTTCAGTGTGTCAAATCGGAGGGCATGTTGTCCGGACCTCTGGCAGTCTCTATGGGGGTACCACAGGGATCAATTCTCGGGACTCTTTTCTCTGTATATATCAATGATGTCGCTATTTCTATTTCGCAACAAAGCCTCTTTCACTCACGCCTCCAAACTGACCATCGTAAAACTGACTATCCTACCGATCCTCGACTTCGGCGATGTCATTTACAAAATAGCTTCCAACACTCTACTCAGCAAAATGGATGCAGTCTATCACAGTGCCATCCGGTTTGTTACCAAAGCCCCTTATAACAACCCACCACTGTGACCTGTATGCTCTAGTCGACTGGCCCTCGCTACATATTCATTGCCAGACCCACTGGCTCCAGGTCATCTATAAGTCTATGCTAGGTAAAGCTCCGCCTTATCTCAGTTCACTGGTCACGATGACAACACCCACCCGTCGCACACGTTCCAGCAGGTATATCTCAGTGATCATCCCCAAAGCCCACACCTCATTTGGCCGCCTTTCCTTCCAGTTCTCTGCTGCCAGTGACTGGAACGAATTGCAAAAATCGCTGAAGTTGGAGATTTTCATTTCCCTCACCAACTTTAAACATCAACTATCTGAGCAGCTGACCGATCGCTGCAGCTGTACATAGTCCATCTGTAAATAGCCCACCCAATCTACCTACCTCATCCCCATACTGTTTTTATTTTATTTACTTTTCTGCTCTTTTGCACACCAGTATTTCTACTTGCACATCATCATCTGCTCATTTATCACTCCAGTGTTAATCTGCTAAATTGTAATTATTCGCTCTTATGGCCTATTTATTGCCTACCTCCTCATGCCTTTTGCACACACTGTATATAGACTTTCTTTTTTTCTACTGTGTCATTGACTTGTTTATTGTGTTATTGTATGTTTATTGTTTACTCCATGTGTAACTCTGTGTTGTTGTCTGTGTCACACTGCTTTGCTTTATCTTGGCCAGGTCGCAGTTGCAAATGAGAACTTGTTCTCAACTAGCCTACCTGGTTAAATAAAGGTGAAAAAAAAGTGTTAAATCAATTTCAATGCTAAAATGCTAAGATACTGTATTGAAATCAGTCATATTCAGTCATATTTCCTGCTACATGTAACCACCATATTAAAAGTTGTATCAAAGAGTATGAACATAAATGGACCCACAAATAGACCCAAACAACAGCCTCCCTCCCTGGGTTAGCCTCCCCAGGCTTCAGGGCCTGCTCCATTGTTGTAGGCCTCAAGAGTGTTTGAGCAGTAGCGCTCTGGTCCCTATCTGCAGTGGCAGACACTGTAGCTGTCGTCGGGCAACAGATAATCTGTCATTAGCTCTTGCAAGGCCACCTGGGAAATGTACTTCCTAAATCTCTTCATACCCTACACTCAGTCTTTCTTTCCCTCCTTCCCTTCTTCCTTCCTGGCACTGTCTCAAGGATGCTCTTGTCATTGAGAAAGGAGAATGTCAGTCTTAGTGTTAAAAACCGTTCCATCCAGCCAGCTATCTATTTGCTGTCTATCTATCCATCAGTCAGTGTTCACCGTTATGTTTTAATGAAGAGATGCGTCTCGTAGTGCATACTGACGATTGAGACTAACCTTGAAGAGTGTGTTTGTCCTTTTGTTACTGACAATCAGTCAGTTATGGATATGTGTGTATGAGAAGTGTGTGTGTGTGTGTGTGTGTGTGTAGTGTGTAGTGTGTGTGTGCGTGAAGAGTGTGTATCGTGTCCTTGGTGTGTGGTGTCTGTGTTTACTCATTCCCTCTCCATCTGTAGTGATGCAGTAGTGATTATCCATCATGTCAGCGGTTCTCTGACAAGCCATTTATAATTCATCGTAGCGGCTTCACTTCTGTCATTAATCTAGTGTGTGTGTGTGTGTGTGTGTGTGTGTGTGTGTGTGTGTGTGTGTGTGTGTGTGTGTGTGTGTGTGTGTAGGTGCTTAAGTGATTTATTTGAATAAACAAGCGGACTGCTACAGTTACAGCGTTTATATTACTGATTGATCAACTGCTGGTGACTGGAGAAGTAGCTGTTTACTATATGAATGATATGCAACAGTCTAGCCCAGCCTGGTTAATGGCACCGTGTGCGTGTGTGCGTGTGTGTGTGTGTGTGCGTGTGTGAGTGAGTGTGTGTGGGCGTGCTTTGGAGTTTTTATCTTCAACTGACCATGTTGCAGACCAGTGACATTTCTGTTGATTTAGCATTTGCTATTCCTCTCTCGTTTCTCATAAAGGTTAGGTGTGTTTGTGTGTTATTGTCTAGTTGTGTGTGTGTGTGTGTGTGTGTGTGTGTGTGATTGTCTAGTTGAGTGTGTACATCAAATTCAATACTGAAGGATTTTGAGAAAGTGTCATACTGCAACACATTCTAATCCATTAAACATCAAGTGCCATTGTCTGTGATTGCCTTTTTCTCTGTGTGTGTGTTTGCATGTATTTACCTGTGTGTGTGTGTGTGTGTTTGCATGTATTTACCTGTGTGTGTGTGTGTGTTTTCCCGTGAGCATGTGTGTGTGTGTGTGTGTGTGTGTGTGTGTGTGTGTGTGTGTGTGTGTGTGTGTGTGTGTGTGTGTGTGTGTGTGTGTGTGTGTGTGTGTGTATTTCAAGGTATCTGGTGTGTCAGTGTCCTCTGCGCTGAGTGGTGTGGAGTGCTCTCCTCACATCATGACTGTGTGAGCCTTTAAGGCTGTTAAGCTGGGTGGTTTGACACCTGAATTCAGGACTCTTGATCAGGGAGAACATGCTGGAACACAGGAGACAGAGGAGACACAGCTACAGTCCTCTAACCTCCCATCACCTACCTGTCAGCAACTGCTATTCATTTTCTCCATTATTCTTTCTCTCTGTCTCAATGTCTCTCTCTTTTGATGGCTGTTTCTCTCACTTTCTCTCTCTCTTTTTCTTGATTATGCTCCCTCTCTTTTACTCCCTCTCTCTTTCACTCCCTCTCTCTCTCATTTTCTCTTCCTAACTCTTCTGCCTGTCTCTCTCTCTTTCACTCCCTCTCTCTTTTACTCCCTCTCTCTTTCACTCCCTCTCTCTCTCATTTTCTCTTCCTAACTCTTCTGCCTGTCTCTCTCTTTCACTCCCTCTCTCTTTTACTCCCTCTCTCTTTCACTCCCTCTCCCTAACTCTTCTGCCTGTCTCTCTCTCTTTCTGGAGTGCTTTCTCTTTTTCACTCCCTCTCGTTTTCTTTCTCTTTTTCTCATCCATGCATCATTTTCCTCTCCCTTTTCCCCCTCCCTCACTTCTCCCTGCCCTGTCTTCTCCTCTCTGTTAGGAAAGGCTGTGCATGTTGTGCTTAGTGGAGAGAGAGGGGGTTGTGGGCGGTGGGGGATTTGAATCTATGTCCCGTTCCAGTCTGATCATGGCAGTTGGTGAGCATACTCTCCTCCATGTTTAACTCTCTGGCTCTGTCAGTCGCCAAGTCTGGAGGAGTGCGCGCGTGTGTGTGCGCGTGTGTGTGTGCGCGTGTGTGCACTCATGTTTGTTCATGCTTGTGCCTGTCTCTCTGTCTATGCCTATCTGTATGTCTTCCTCTCCAATAGCCAGCCTGACTGGGTGGCAAAAACAGAAAGAGAATGTTTTAATTCTGTACATCCATTGCACATATCTGGCCTCTTATTCAATAGGGATTTCCCCCTCAATCTACTATAGCACTAGGTTAGGTGAATCTGTCAATAGATCACTTCATGCCGTCCCCCGGCGTTAGATGTTCCTCCATAAATCGATGATACACCAGCAGTTCATATTCCCCCTGCGTCCCCTCTCAAATCAACAGGCGATCTGAACCCGCCTGTCCAAATCAGTGGAGAATTGACTTTCCCTATCTATTCTATTCTATGGGAAAGCCTGTTTTGCTGCAGAGAGAGAATCAATGTGTAATCTATGCAGATCTCTGAAACTGCTGCTCTTCTGAGTGGGAGGAGAATGCTGATAGGGTGTCACAGTGTTCTCATGTTCTCATGCACTTCTGACCAGAGATAGGGCTGGGTGCCATTTGGATGCAGAAAAACACACGTGCAATTGCCCTGCTGGTTGCGTGCGTGAGTGTGTGTGTTTCTGCACATAAGCGTTTGTGTGGGTGTTAAGATTCATTTTTATCAATGCACTGAAGCAGTCTTGTCAAATCAAAGTTTCATTTCACTTCAAGTCACATCGACTGTGTGCCCATTTGAAGAGTTTTGTCTTACAGTTCACCATCCCAAACACCGGACTCACTAACTCATCTCCAGTCAGAGCTTCAGCTACAGAGCAGTTCATACAGAACCGTTCCTTACAGCCCTGTGTTTGTTGTTCCAGTTAGTCCTTGAGTAGAGGAACGGCCACCCACTCAGACTGGAGCTAAAAGCCTTTCCATTTCTATAGAGGAGCCAGCTTATCTGTTCTAAATGATAAGGGGCAGCCATTGACTGTAATGGAGACTCATTTAGTGATTTAGCAGAGCTGGCTAAGGGTGTTTGTTAGTGTGTTTTTGTTAGTGTGTGTGTGTGCATGTTTCCTTACGCGTGCGCATGATTATACATGCGTGCATGTGTGTCCTCTATTGCTTCCCGCTGAACATGCCTGTGTGTGAGTGACTGTATTTGTGTGCGTGTGTGTGTGTGTGTGTGTCTGTATTTCAAGGTATTTGTCTATCTGGTGTGTCAGTGTCCTCTGCACTGAGTTGTGTGGAGTGCTCTCCTCACATCATGACTATGTGAGCCTTAAAGGCTGAACTTCTTAGGGCTGCAATCCCGTTAACGGAATCGATATTACAACAGCCAGTGAAAGTGCAGGGCGCCAAATTCAAAACAACAGAAATCTCATAATTAAATTTCCTCAAACATACACGTGTCTTATACCGTTTTAAAGGTAATGTTGTTGTTAATCCCACCACAGTTTCCGATTTCAAATAGGCTTTACAGCGAAAGCACCACAAACGATTATGTTAGGTGACCACCAAGTCACAGAAAGACACAGCCATTTTTCCAGCCAAAGAGAGGAGTCACAAAAAGAACAAATAGAGATAAAATGAATCACTAACCTTTGATGATCTTCATCAGATGACACTCATAGGACTTCATGTTACACAATACATGTATGTTTTGTTTGATAAAGTTCACATTTAAAAAATAAATCTCAGTATACATTGGCGCGTTCCAAATAGATATTGCAGAGAGCCACATTATTTTACAGAAATACTCATTATAAATGTTGATGAAAATACAATTGTTAGACATGGAAATATAGATATTCCTCTCCTTAATGCAACCGCTGTGTCAGATAAAAAAAAACCAGAAAGTGTGGTGTATCATTTTCTTTCTCTTTCCTTTTCTTTCTCTTTTTCTCATCCCATGCATCACTTTCCTCTCTCCCTTTTCCCCCTCCCTTACTTCTCCCTGCCCTGTCTTCTCCTCTCTGTTAGGAAAGGCTGTGCATGTTGTGCTTAGTGGGGAGAGAGGGGGGTTGTGGGTAGTGGGATAATTTAATCTGTGTGTGTGCGTGTGTGTGTGCGTGTCTGTGTGTGTGCGCGTGTGCGTGTTTCTGCACATAAGCGGGTGTTAGGATTCATTTTTATCAATGCACTGAAGCAGTCTTGTCAAATCAAAGTTTCATTTCACTTCAAGTCACATCGACTGTGTGCCCATTTGAAGAGTTTTGTCTTACAGTTCACCATCCCAAACACCGGACTCACTAACTCATCTCCAGTCAGAGCTTCAGCTACAGAGCAGTTCATACAGAACCGTTCCTTACAGCCCTGTGTTTGTTGTTCCAGTTAGTCCTTGAGTAGAGGAACGGCCACCCACTCAGACTGGAGCTAAAAGCCTTTCCATTTCTATAGAGGAGCCAGCTTATCTGTTCTAAATGATAAGGGGCAGCCATTGACTGTAATGGAGACTCATTTAGTGATTTAGCAGTGTGTGTGTGGCTATGTGTGTGTGTCCTCTATCGCTTCACGCTCCCCTCTCTCTGTTTTCTTTCATTACTCGTTTTCCTCTCTCAGCCACCAATCCTTTCACTTTCCCCTGCTCCCTCTGGTGTCTCTCTCCTGCTCAGTGAAGCAGACCTCTCTTTCCTCTCTTTCTGTCCTTGGCCATGTAATGGTCTCAGGTAGCTCCCCTAGTGTGACAGAATCAATAGCACAGCCGCTCGGACTCCTGCGTCCCAAATGGCACCATATGGCCTTTGTAGTGCACTACTTTTTGACCAGGGCCCATAGAGCTCTGATCAACAGTAGTGCGCCAGAGGGAATAGAGTTCCATTTGGGACACAACCCCATATCTAAACTCACGGAGGACATGATGACCAACAGAACAGGAACAGGAACAGGATGTTCTTTCATGGCTGTTTGCAGTCAACAACATAGTGTGATTGAATACAGTGTGATTAAAGTTCCTGTAAATGTAATGCACGAATGTGACCAATAGTTAACATTTGAACCCTCTCTCTCTGTCTATTTCTCTCTGTTCTTTCCTGTTCTCTTGTCTTCTCCCTCTAGGTTCCTGACCTACTGCTACCTGTTGGCGTTCAACGCGTGGCTGCTGCTGTCTCCCGCGGTGCTGTGTTATGACTGGCAGGTGGGCAGTATACCCCTGGTGGAGTCACTGTGGGACATGCGCAACGTCGCCGCCCTGCTGCTGGGAGTGGTCATGGTCGCCCTCTGTCTGCACTGTGTCATGTCGCTACAGGTGAGATGGACATGGAGATTAGGTGCCTTCAGAACAGCCCCTCAGAACAGCCTCAGTTTTGTCGGGGCATGGACTCTACAAGGTGTTGAAAGCGTTCCACAGGGTTGCTGGCCCATGTTGACTCCAATGCTTCCCACAGTTGTGTCAAGTTGACTGGATGTCCTTTGAGTGGTGGACCATTCTTGATACACACGGGAAACAGTTGAGTGTGAAAAACCCATCAGCGTTGCAGTTGTTGACACAAACTGGTGCACCTGGCACCTACTACCATACCCCGTTCAAAGGCACTTAAATATTTTGTCATTCATCCTCTGAATGGCTCACATACACAATCCATGTTTCAATTGTCTCAAGGCTTCAAAAATCCTTCTTTAACCTGTCTCTTCACCTTCATCTACACTGATGGAAGTGGATTTAACAAGTGACATCAATAAGGGATCATAGCTTTCACCTGGATTCACCTGGTCAGTCTATGTGGAAAGAGTATAATGTTCCGAATGTTTTGTCCACTCAGCGTATTGATTCTATCTGTCTAGTACTTGGAAGTCTACGTTGGCGGCTAGGGGTTTCTGAACTGGGCTTGCTTTCACACATTGATACTCACAGGTTCCTAAACATAGACACTATGCTATGAAAACTCTCGCCTTCCAATCACACCACACTCTCGGGCTATTTGCCCGACCCATGCCATGAACATACAGTACACACTTTCTCTGCGTTGCCGTGGTGACAGGCAGTGTTTAGAGAAGGAGGCTTATTATGTGTGAGAAGTGTGTGCACTGCATCGTTCTTCGTTATTGAGTAGACTTTGAGTCTTTGGTCCCCATCCCACTCAGACAGAGTGAGAGATGTCTCGCCTGCTACTGCCAGCTGTCAACACCGAATGGCATTTGTGAAATTGATCTCTTCACCCTGCTTGTCCTACCCGTAGTTTGCATCGGAATAATTGTTTCAAGCTGAAAGAATTGTGAGAGCTCTTGTTCTCTTCCTGTAGTTTGGGAGGTAACTTTTCTCAATACGCTGATCTTCTTGTAGAGGATGAAGTGAAACTAGGCGGCAGGTGGCTTTAGTGTTGGGTCAGTAACTGAATGGTCGCTGGTTCGAATCCCCAAACTGACTAGATTTTTAAAAAAAAATCTGTATGTGCCCTTGAGTAAGGCAATTCACCCTAAATACTCCTGTAAGTACTTTTTCTCAATGAACTTTACCCTTAACATGGCCTCAACACCAGTCATCCAGAACAGCCCACTCAAACAGAGTTCTGTGATCAGGTGTGAGTGATGGGAACAGGAAGTGTATTGAAAAGGAGTCAGGTGTGTGTGTGTGTGTGTGTGTGTGTGTGTGTGTGTGTGTGTGTGTGTGTGTGTGTGTGTGCGCGTGTGCCAGGGAAAGATGAGAAAAGACACATGCAAGTGAAGAGAAGCTGGATAGAAAGATGCAGTACGAAAGAGAGTGAGAGTAAAACAGAGGAAGCGGAAGAAGAGGGAGCATGAAAACTTTTCCATTATTAGGAAAGAGTGAGGAAATGAGATGAACATTTAATTGGCCAGCCCCTGCTGGGTGGGTACAGGATTACTGTAGGAGAAGCTGACTCATACTCTACAATACAGCAGTGGTATTCTGCTGTGCACTAATCAGACAGGGGTAAACTCATTAGGCTGGTTAGTGTTATTGGTTGTGAAGACAGGTTATCACCGATTCGATGGCTTTATTTCGAGACAGAGAAAGAGAGAGATGTAAAGTAATGTGCAGCACAGTGTAATTTACCTTCTGATGAGAGGCGAGTCCTACCATGATGGAGGATTCATTTACCTTCTGATGAGAGGCGAGTCCTACCATGATGGAGGATTCATTTACCTTCTGATGAGAGGCGAGTCCTACCATGATGGAGGATTCATTTACCTTCTGATGAGAGGCGAGTCCTACCATGATGGAGGATTCATTTACCTTCTGATGAGAGGCGAGTCCTACCATGATGGAGGATTCATTTACCTTCTGATGAGAGGTGAGTCCTACCATGATGGAGGATTCATTTACCTTCTGATGAGAGGTGAGTCCTACCATGATGGAGGATTCATTTACCTTCTGATGAGAGGTGAGTCCTACCATGATGGAGGATTCATTTACCTTCTGATGAGAGGTGAGTCCTACCATGATGGAGGATTAATTTACCTTCTGATGAGAGGTGAGTCCTACCATGATGGAGGATTCATTTACCTTCTGATGAGAGGCGAGTCCTACCATGATGGAGGATTCGCATCAATAGCAATTCCATCTTTCTCACACCTGTCTCTTTCTTTACTGCTTTCTTTGTCATTCTCTCCCTGTTTCAATCTTCTCTTTCCCCCTCTCTCCCCTGTCTCTCGCTCTCTGACATCACTTTGCTCGGTCTGTTTTGCTGAGGTTTGCGTGCGGCTAGGTTATTGATAAATGATGAGTCTAATGGCTTTCTCCCTTCCTCGCTCTCTGCCTGTCTCTTTGGCTCTCGCTCTCTCGCTCTCTCCCTCTCTCCCGCCACACTCCCGACATGCTACAAAGGCCCCTGGGAGATGTCCCATAGTGTCACACAATGTCATCTGTGTGACTTGCCTCTGTAACCCCTATGACCTCCCCTAGAGAGAACTGTCTGTATCATCACCCACAACCACCTCAAGCAGAATGCCTGAGAGGAACAAGTACGAGAGAGGGCAGGGAAAGCCTGAGAGGAACAAGTACGAGAGAGGGCAGGGATGCCTGAGAGGAACAAGTACGAGAGAGGTCAGGGAAAGCCTGAGAGGAACAAGTACGAGAGAGGTCAGGGAAAGCCTGAGAGGAACAAGTACGAGAGAGGGCAGGGAAAGCCTGAGAGGAACAAGTACGAGAGAGGGCAGGGAAAGCCTGAGAAGAACAAGTACGAGAGAGGGCAGGGAAAGCCTGAGAAGAACAAGTACGAGAGAGGGCAGGGAAAGCCTGAGAGGAACACGTACGTGAGAGGGCAGGGAAAGCCTGAGAAGAACAAGTACGAGAGAGGGCAGGGAAAGCCTGAGAGGAACAAATACGAGAGAGGGCAGGGAAAGTCTGAGAAGAACAAGTACGAGAGAGGGCAGGGAAAGCCTGAGAGGAACAAATACGAGAGAGGGCAGGGAAAGCCTGAGAAGAACAAGTACGAGAGAGGGCAGGGAAAGCCTGAGAGGAACAAATACGAGAGAGGGCAGGGAAAGCTTGAGAGGAACAAATACGAGAGAGGGTTGGTTTATTTGCTCTATTTGCTCGTGAGAGGGTTGGTTTATTTGCTCTATTTGCGCGTGAGAGGGTTGGTTTATTTGCTCTATTTGCTCGTGAGAGGGTTGGTTTATTTGCTCTATTTACTGTTCGAAATGAATGGTCGGATCCCATTATCTCTGTCTGTCTGTCTGTCTGTCTATCTGTCTGTCTGCCTGTCTGTCTGTCTGTCTGTCTGTCTGTGGGCGGGCGGGCAGGCGGGAGTGTGTGTGTGTGTGTGTGTGTGTGTGTGTATACTGCCTAGCCATCTGTTGGCCTGGCACGGCTGGTGAGTGTGTGTGGAGTGGGACATATGTCAGTCGGCCAGTTCTGAAGGATTCTACTGGGAAGGACTAACGGATGTGAGGCCAGAACCAGAGGGGTCTGATCTGGGAGGGATGCCATGTTCCTGACCACCCAATATAGTCACCTGGAGCACTAGGCTGTAGCACAGAGTATTCCTCTATACCCGGGGATGAGAGAGCAGGAGAGAGGAAAGGAGGGATGGTGGAAAGGGAAGAAAAGAGGAGAGGAGGAGAAGAGAGAGTAGAGTGAAAAGACAGAGGAGAAGAGAGGAGTGGAGTGAAAAGAGAGGAGGAATAGAGAGAGGAGTGACAGGAAACTAGAGGACATTTAGAATGGAAAGGAAAGAGTTGACAAGAGAGTAGAGGACTGAGGAGATGAGTGGAAAAGAGATGGAGAGATTGACAGGGCGGATGAGAGAGAGGAGACGAACAGATGATAGAGAGGAGGAGGGTGGAGGGCGGAAGTTTGTCTGCAAGGTTAAAGCAGCTGTATCACCGCCTGACAAATTGTGACAGACGTTGTACAGGCGCCTGCTGCCGTCTCCATGGTAACGGAGAAGCAGTTGAGACATTGCGCTCTTCTACAGCAGAGTTCAGACGGACAGCGAGAAAAGAAAGAAGAGGAGGAGGAGGAGGAGGGTTAGATGAGAGAGAGAGAGAGAATGCCGAGATTGGAGGATAGAGAGCAAAGGACAGACAAGAGGAAGAGAGAGAGTAGAGAGAGAGTGCAGAGAGAGAGAGAGAAAGAATGCAGAGAGAGGGAGAGAATGCAGAGAGGGTGGGAGAGAGAGAATGCTTATTTATTTTCCCTTGTGTACTTTAACCATTTGTACATTGTTACAACACTGTATATATACAGTGGGGAGAACAAGTATTTGATACACTGCCGATTTTGCAGGTTTTCCTACTTACAAAGCATGTAGAGGTCTGTAATTTTTATCATAGGTACACTTCAACTGTGAGAGACGGAATCTAAAACAAAAATCCAGAAAATCACACAGATTTTTAAGTAATTAATTAGCATTTTATTGAATGACATAAGTATTTGATCAACCAACCAACCAATAAGAATTCCAGCTCTCACAGGCCTGTTAGTTTTTCTTTAAGAAGCCCTCCTGTTCTCCACTCATTACCTGTATTAACTGCACCTTTTTGAACTCGTTACCTGTAAAAAAGACACCTGTCCACACACTCATTCAAACAGACTCCAACCTCTCCACAATGGCCAAGACCAGAGAGGGTGTAAGGACATCAGGGATAAAATTGTAGACCTGCACAAGGCTGTGATGGGCTACATGACAATAGGCAAGCAGCTTGGTGAGAAGGCAACAACTGTTGGCGCAATTATTAGAAAATGGAAGAAGTTCAAGATGACGGTCAATCACCCTTGGTCTGGGGCTCCATGCAAGATCTCACCTCGTGGGGCATCAATGATCATGAGGCAGGTGAGGGATCAGCCCAGATCTACACAGCAGGACCTGGTCAATGACCTGAAGAGAACTGGGACCACAGTGTCAAATAAAACCATTAGTAACACACAATGCAGTCATGGATTAAAATCCTGCAGCGCACGCAAGATCCCCCTGCTCAAGCCAGTGCATGTCCAGGCCCGTCTGAAGTTTGCCAATGACCATCTGGATGATCCAGAGGAGAAGTGGGAGAAGGTCATGTGGTTTGATGAGACAAAAATAGAGCTTTTTGGTCTAAACTCCACTCGCAGTGTTTGGAGGAAGAAGAAGGATGAGTGGGGATGCTTTTCTGCAAAGGGGACAGGACGACTGCACCGTATTGAGGGGAGGATGGATGGGGCCATGTATCGCGAGATCTTGGCCAACAACCTCCTTCCCTCAGTAAGAGCATTGAAGATGGGTCGTGGCTGGGTCTTCCAGCATGACAACGACCCGAAACTAAGGAGTGAGGAGTAAGAAGCGTCTCAAGGTCCTGGAGTGTCCTAGCCAGTCTCCAGACCTGAACCCAATAGAACATCTTTGGAGGGAGCTGAAAGTCCGTATTGCCCAGCGACAGCCCCGAAACCTGAAGGATCTGGAGAAGGTCTGTATGGAGGAGTGGGCCAAAATCCCTGCTGCAGTGTGTGCAAACCTGGTCAAGAACTACAGGAAACGTATGATCTCTGTAATTGCAAACAAAGGTTTCTGTACCAAATATTAAGTTCTGCTTTTCTGATGTATCAAATACTTATGTCATGCAATAAAATGCAAATTAATTACTTAAAAATCATACAATGTGATTTTCTGGATTTTTGTTTTAGATTCCGTCTCTCACAGTTGAAGTGTACCTATGATAAAAATGACAGACCTCTACATGCTTTGTAAGTAGGAAAACCTGAAAAATCGGCAGTGTATCAAATACTTGTTCATCCCACTGTATATAATATGACATTTGTAATGTCTTTATTGTTTTAAAACGTCTGTATGTGTAATATTTACTGTACATTTTTATTGTTTATTTCACTTGTGTATATTATCTACTTCACTTGCTTTGGCAATGTTAACATATGTTTCCCATGTCAATAAAGCCCCTTTGTCACGGTCTTCCTCCTCTTCTACTGAAGAGGAGAGGCGAGAAGGATCAGAGGACCAAAATGCGGCGTGGTATGTGTTCATAGTGAATTTTAATCAAGAAAACACTGAACACTGCAACACACTATACAAAAACAATAAACCAATGACGACCGTGAAGCTACAAATGAGACCTGTGCTGACACAAGCCACTAACATAGACAGGAACAATCACCCACAAAACCCAACACCAAACAGGCTACCTAAATATGGTTCCCAATCAGAGACAATGACTAACACCTGCCTCTGATTGAGAACCATATCAGGCCAAACATAGAAATAGACAAACTAGACATGTAACATAGAATGCCGACTCAGATCACACCCTGACCAAACAAAACATAGAAGCATACAAGGTAAACTATGGTCAGGGTGTGACACCCTTGAATTGAATTGAATTGAATTGAATGCAGAGAGGGTGGGAGAGAATGCAGAGAGAGAGAGAATGCAGAGAGAGAGAGAATGCAGAGAGAGAGAATGCAGAGAGAGAGAATACAGAGGGAGAGAGAATGCAGAGGGGTCGAGAATGCAGAGGGAGAGAGAGAATGCAGAGGGAGAGAGAGAATGCAGAGACAGAGAATGCAGAGGGAGAGAGAATGCAGAGGGAGAGAGAATGCAGAGGGGGGAGAGAATGCAGAGAGAGAGAGAATGCAGAGAGAGAGAATGCAGAGAGAGAGAGAATGCAGAGAGAGAGAGAGAGAATGCAGAGAGAGAGAGAATGCAGAGAGAGAGAATGCAGAGAGAGAGAATGCAGAGGGAGAGAATGCAGAGGGAGAGAATGCAGAGGGAGAGAGAATGCAGATGGAGAGAGAATGCAGAGGGAGAGAGAATGCAGAGGGGGAGAGAGAATGCAGAGAGAGAGAATGCAGAATGACAGAGAGAATGCAGAGGGAGAGAGAATGCAGAGAGAGAGAGAATGCAGAGAGAGAGAGAATGCAGAGAGAGAGAGAGAATGCAGAGAGAGAGAGAGAATGCAGAGAGAGAGAGAGAATGCAGAGGGAGAGAGAGAATGCAGAGGGAGAGAGAGAATGCAGATGGAGAGAGAGAATGTAGAGAGAGAGAATGCAGAGAGAGCGAGAATGCAGAGAGAGAGAGAATGCAGAGAGAGAGAGAATGCAGAGAGAGAGAGAGAATGCAGAGAGAGAGAGAGAATGCAGAGAGAGAGAGAGAATGCAGAGAGAGAGAATGCAGAGAGAGAGAGAGAATGTAGAGAGAGAGAATGCAGAGAGAGAGAGAATGCAGAGAGAGAGAAAATGCAGAGAGAGAGAGAATGCAGAGGGAGAGAGAGAATGCAGAGGGAGAGAGAGAATGCAGACGGAGAGAGATAATGCAGAGAGAGAGAGAGAATGCAGAGAGAGAGAGAGAGAGAATGCAGAGAGAGAGAGAATGCAGAGAGAGAGAATGCAGAGAGAGAGAATGCAGAGGGAGAGAGAGAATGCAGAGAGAAAGAATGCAGAGAGAGAGAATGCAGAGAGAGAGAATGCAGAGGGAGAGAGAGAATGCAGAGAGAGAGAGAATGCAGAGAGAGAGAGAATGCAGAGAGAGAATGATGAGAGAGAAAGAATGCAGAGAGAGAGAATACAGAGAGAGAGAGAGAATGCAGAGAGAGAGAGAGAATGCAGAGAGAGAGAGAATGCAGAAAGGATGTCCCCTGAAGGGGCTGTGTTGGAGAGAATGCAGAGAGAGAGAGAGAGAATGCAAAGAGAGAGAGAGAATGCAAAGAGAGAGAGAGAGAATGCAGAAAGGATGTCCCCTGAAGGGGCTGTGTTGGAATGACATACAGGGAAGCAATGACACATGGAGAGATACTATCAACAACCTAACCTCCCCCGTTCATCCACTGGTCCACTCCACTGCCTAGTGTATGGGATCACACTGCTTAGAGCAGCAAGGTTGAATGAGGGAGAGTGTGTGTGCATCTTTTAATGACTGTATGATCCTATCTATGGCATAATATCTAGCCCCCCGGTGTGTGTGTGCTTCCATGTGTGTGTGTCTACCGCGTGTGTGTCTGTAGGTCTGTCGTTGACTAGTGTGTGATCCTATCTATGTTCTCATGCTGTAGAGTACGTCCCGCGGTGTGATTAGGTGGTCGGCAGGAGAATGGGGCGTGGATTGGACCGGCGGCTTAATCAAGACGCAGCGGCTTTGGAACAGTAATTTAACGAGGGAATCAACGCCATTACTGAGGGCACAGTCATTAGACCAATTAGCTTCTGTTTGTTCTAACAACTGCGCCGGCTATGTTCAGAATGGAAAAATACAGAGGGATTTTTCACTCTTATTAAAAATGAATCGGTTAGAGTTGATTTAAAATGAAGGAACTGTTTTTAATTTCATGGGTCTAAATGGTCTACTCAGTCAGCTTCGATATGTCAGAGCATCAGTCAGATATGCTCAGTAACTGGGCGTGACATGTGTAATGATTGCCATTGATATACTGCTGTTTGAAATGGGCATGCTGGACATGTATTCAAACACTGGACAGCATGTGTGCTACTGCAAACAACATGAAGGCGACAGATGATTAAATGTGGGAATTGCAGGTTCTGGTTTTCCTATGGATGGGCTAACCTCTCACCTCTTGCTTTCTCTCCCTCTATCTCTCTTTCCCTCCCCCTCTCCATGCATCTCCCCCCCCTCTCACTCTCCATGCACCCCCCCCCCCCCCCCCTCTGTCTCTGTCTCTCTGTAGAGGTTGGAGAATAGGGAGGTGTTGCTGGGGGTGTTGTTCCTGGTCTTTCCCTTCATCCCTGCCAGTAACCTCTTCTTCAGGGTGGGCTTCGTGGTGGCAGAGAGGGTCCTCTACATGCCCAGGTGGGTTGTGTGTGTGTGTGTGTGTGTGTGTGTGTTATTGTAGGTAATGTGTATGTTGTGTGTGTCTTCCTAATTCTAAACCTCTCTGGGCTTGAATGGTTTGTAATTAGAGAGCTGGTGTAATTCTCCTGTGTGCAGTAGTGTGTAGACTAGCTTGGTTGCCCTTACTGAATTTGTGTGTGTGTGTGTTTTAGGGCTGACCCCCTTTAGTCGACTGGTCGATTGTTTGCAAAGACCAGAAACAGCAAGCAGCGGAAGCACCAGATCTTTTCCCTTCTGTTTAGGCTACATTGATCTCTGGCTCCCTCTTTTTAGTACTTTGTGTGTCTTCATTTTTACTCACAGTGCTTAAAGCATCAGACGAGCTCAGTGGCCTACATATAGTTGATGTATTTAAAAATACACTTTTAAAATTTCAACCAGGAACAGACGACTCTCGGTCGACCGAGATATTTTTTAGTTGGGGACAGCCGTAGTGTGTTTATGTGTGCAGTAGTTTACAAGAGTGTGTACGAGTGAGTGATTGAACATATGGAGAGAGGATCGCACACACACACACACACACACACACACACACACAAGGTTATTTTCTGCTGTGCTTCACACTTCAGTCAAGGGCCTCTGGTACATCCTTGTAGTGGATTCCTATGAAGTGCTCTCTCTCTCCTTTACTCTCTCTGCTTTCTCCATCTGTCTGTTCTTTCCCGCTGCCTTGCATCATTCTAAGGGCTCCTTCCTCCTTCAGTGCTTCCAAGGGCTTCCCAGATAATATTTTTCTATTTATTTTTCCTGATGCTGATATCTTATAAGAAAATCATATTCTGTTTGTCTGTCAATGCTCTCTCTCTCTTTCTTCTCTTCCTCTCTCACTCTCTCAACTTTCCATTTTCAATTTCCCTGTCTCACGGCCTACCCCCATCTCTTTCTGCTAATCCGGTCCCTGTGTGTGTGTGTGTGTGTGTGTGTGTGTGTGTGTGTGTGTGTATGCGTGTGCGTGTGCGTGTGTGCGTTTGCGTGTAAGATTATCATGGCCGTAGTGGCCCCTGCACATGCATGCACGCGCACACACAGGCACACACACACACATAGACACACACACAGACTAGAGGTCGACCGATTAATCGGAATGGCCGATTAATTAGGGTTGATTTCAAGTTTTCATAACAATCGGTAATCGGCATTTTCGGACACCGATCACGGCCGATTACATTGCACTCCACGAGGAGACTGCGTGGCAGGCTGACTACCTGTTATGCGAGTGTAGCAAGGAGCCAAGGTAAGGTGCTAGCTAGCATTAAACGTATCTTATAAAAAACAATCAATCTTAACATATTCACTAGTTAACTACACATTGTTGATGATATTACTAGTTCATCTAGCTTGTCCTGCGTTGCATATAATCGATGCGGTGCCTGTTAATTTATCACTGAATCACAGCCTACTTCGCCAAACGGGTGATTTAACAAGCGCATTTGCGAAAAAAGCACTGTCGTTGCACCAATGTGTACCTAACCATTAACATCAAAGCCTTTCTTAAAATCAATACACAAGTATATATTTTTAAACCTGCATATTTTGTTAATATTGCCTGCTAACATGGATTTATTTTAACTAGGGAAATGGTGTCACTTCTCTTGCGTTCTGTGCAACAGAGTCAGGGTATATGCAGCAGTTAGTGCCGCCTGGCTCTTTGCGAACCGTGTGAAGACCATTTCTTCCTAACAAAGGACAGACAACTTTGCCAAACGGTGGATGATTTAACAAAAGCGCATTTGCGAAAAAAGCACAATCGTTGCACGAATGTACCTAACCATAAACATCAATGTGTCACGTTGGTCGAAATGAGTGGACCAAGGCGCAGCGTGAGTAGAGTTCCACATTCTTCATTTATGTGAAACTTAAACAACACAAAGAACAATTGAACGTGCCATTCGTAGCACACCTAGGCACTAAACAAAATATCAATAGAGAGAGAGAGAGAGAGCAGGTGGGAAACGGACCACACTAACTATGATCCCCAATTAGAGGCAACGATCATCAGCTGCCTCCAATTGGGAACCATACTTACACCAACATAGACATAAAAACGCTAGAAACCCCCCTCATCACGCCCTGACCTAAAACACCATAGAGAACCCAGAGGGCTCTCTATGGTCAGGGCAGGGTCAAACAGAAAACATGCAACCGTTTTTCAATGTGTATGTGTTGTATCATCTCATGCAGGTATATGTATAGTACAGTATGTGTGTCTTATTACAGCCTCAGTGTACTAACCAGCGCAGTGGGATACTTGTCAACGAGGCAGAGGGCATGCTGGGATTGATTTAAAGGGAACATGAGACGGTGCTAAAGAGAGACCCCTCATCTCTTCCTCTTCCTGCAGTGTGTTACCTGTTAGGCTAAATGTAGTCCAGACACATGGCTGTGCACAGGGTTTACACTTCCATCTAAATGTAGTCCAGACA